>NC_073693.1:94402615-94459588 GCF_029784155.1 Uranotaenia lowii | reverse complement strand
TTCATTTTTGTCATTTTTGTCATTTTTGTCATTTTTGTCATTTTTGTCATTTTTGTCATTTTGTCATTTTTGTCATTTTTGTCATTTTTGTCATTTTGTCATTTTTGTCATTTTTGTCATTTTTGTCATTTTTGTCATTTTTGTCATTTTTGTCATTTTTGTCATTTTTGTCATTTTTGTCATTTTTGTCATTTTTGTCATTTTTGTCATTTTTGTCATTTTTGTCATTTTTGTCATTTTTGTCATTTTTGTCATTTTGTCATTTTTGTCATTTTTGTCATTTTTGTCATTTTTGTCATTTTTGTCATTTTTGTCATTTTTGTCATTTTTGTCATTTTTTGTCATTTTTGTCATTTTTGTCATTTTTGTCATTTTTGTCATTTTTGTCATTTTTGTCATTTTTGTCATTTTTGTCATTTTTGTCATTTTTGTCATTTTTGTCATTTTTGTCATTTTTGTCATTTTTGTCATTTTTGTCATTTTTGTCATTTTGTCATTTTTGTCATTTTTGTCATTTTTGTCATTTTTGTCATTTTTGTCATTTTTGTCATTTTTGTCATTTTTGTCATTTTTGTCATTTTTGTCATTTTTGTCATTTTTGTCATTTTTGTCATTTTTGTCATTTTTGTCATTTTTGTCATTTTTGTCATTTTTGTCATTTTTGTCATTTTTGTCATTTTTGTCATTTTTGTCATTTTTGTCATTTTTGTCATTTTTGTCATTTTTGTCATTTTTGTCATTTTTGTCATTTTTGTCATTTTTGTCATTTTTGTCATTTTTGTCATTTTTTGTCATTTTTTGTCGTTTTTGTCATTTTTGTCATTTTTGTCATTTTTGTCATTTTTGTCATTTTTGTCATTTTTGTCACTTTTGTCATTTTTGTCATTTTTGTCATTTTTGTCATTTTTGTCATTTTTGTCATTTTTGTCATTTTTGTCATTTTTGTCATTTTTGTCATTTTTGTCATTTTTGTCATTTTTGTCATTTTTGTCATTTTTGTCATTTTTGTCATTTTTGTCATTTTTGTCATTTTTGTCATTTTTGTCATTTTTGTCATTTTTGTCATTTTTGTCATTTTTGTCATTTTTGTCATTTTTGTCATTTTTGTCATTTTTGTCATTTTTGTCATTTTTGTCATTTTTGTCATTTTTGTCATTTTTGTCATTTTTGTCATTTTTGTCATTTTTGTCATTTTTGTCATTTTTGTCATTTTGTCATTTTTGTCATTTTTGTCATTTTTGTCATTTTTGTCATTTTTGTCATTTTTGTCATTTTTGTCATTTTTGTCATTTTTGTCATTTTTGTCATTTTTGTCATTTTTTGTCATTTTTTGTCATTTTTGTCATTTTTGTCATTTTTGTCATTTTTGTCATTTTTGTCATTTTTGTCATTTTTGTCATTTTTGTCATTTTTGTCATTTTTGTCATTTTTTGTCATTTTTGTCATTTTTGTCATTTTTGTCATTTTTGTCATTTTTGTCATTTTTGTCATTTTTGTCATTTTTGTCATTTTTGTCATTTTTGTCATTTTTGTCATTTTTGTCATTTTTGTCATTTTTGTCATTTTTGTCATTTTTGTCATTTTTGTCATTTTTGTCATTTTTGTCATTTTTGTCATTTTTGTCATTTTTGTCATTTTTGTCATTTTTGTCATTTTTGTCATTTTTGTCATTTTTGTCATTTTTTGTCATTTTTGTCATTTTTGTCATTTTTGTCATTTTGTCATTTTTGTCATTTTTGTCATTTTTGTCATTTTTGTCATTTTTGTCATTTTTGTCATTTTTGTCATTTTTGTCATTTTTGTCATTTTTGTCATTTTTGTCATTTTTGTCATTTTTGTCATTTTTGTCATTTTTGTCATTTTTGTCATTTTTGTCATTTTTGTCATTTTTGTCATTTTTGTCATTTTTGTCATTTTTGTCATTTTTGTCATTTTTGTCATTTTTGTCATTTTTGTCATTTTTGTCATTTTTGTCATTTTTGTCATTTTTGTCATTTTTGTCATTTTTGTCATTTTTGTCATTTTTGTCATTTTTGTCATTTTTGTCATTTTTGTCATTTTTGTCATTTTTGTCATTTTTGTCATTTTTGTCATTTTTGTCATTTTTGTCATTTTTGTCATTTTTGTCATTTTTGTCATTTTTGTCATTTTTGTCATTTTTGTCATTTTTGTCATTTTTGTCATTTTTGTCATTTTTGTCATTTTTGTCATTTTTGTCATTTTTGTCATTTTTGTCATTTTTGTCATTTTTGTCATTTTTGTCATTTTTGTCATTTTTGTCATTTTTGTCATTTTTGTCATTTTTGTCATTTTGTCATTTTTGTCATTTTGTCATTTTGTCATTTTGTCATTTTTGTCATTTTTGTCATTTTTGTCATTTTTGTCATTTTTGTCATTTTTGTCATTTTTGTCATTTTTGTCATTTTTGTCATTTTTGTCATTTTTGTCATTTTTGTCATTTTTTTCATTTTTGTCATTTTTGTCATTTTTTGTCATTTTTTGTCATTTTTGTCATTTTTGTCGTTTTTGTCATTTTTGTCATTTTTGGCATTTTTGTCATTTTTGTCATTTTTGTCATTTTTGTAATTTTTGTCATTTTTGTCATTTTTGTAATTTTTGTCATTTTTTTGTCATTTTTTGTCATTTTTTGTCATTTTTGTCATTTTGTCATTTTGTCATTTTTGTCATTTTTGTCATTTTTGTCATTTTTGTCATTTTTGTCATTTTTGTCATTTTTGTCATTTTTGTCATTTTTGTCATTTTTGTCATTTTTGTCATTTTTGTCATTTTTGTCATTTTTGTCATTTTTGTCATTTTTGTCATTTTTGTCATTTTTGTCATTTTTGTCATTTTTGTCATTTTTGTCATTTTTGTCATTTTTGTCATTTTTGTCATTTTTGTCATTTTTGTCATTTTTGTCATTTTTGTCATTTTTGTCATTTTTGTCATTTTTGTCATTTTTGTCATTTTTGTCATTTTGTCATTTTTGTCATTTTTGTCATTTTTGTCATTTTTGTCATTTTTGTCATTTTGTCATTTTTGTCATTTTTGTCATTTTTGTCATTTTTGTCATTTTTGTCATTTTTGTCATTTTTGTCATTTTTGTCATTTTTGTCATTTTTGTCATTTTTGTCATTTTTGTCATTTTTGTCATTTTTGTCATTTTTGTCATTTTTGTCATTTTTGTCATTTTGTCATTTTTGTCATTTTTGTCATTTTTGTCATTTTTGTCATTTTTGTCATTTTTGTCATTTTTGTCATTTTTGTCATTTTTGTCATTTTTGTCATTTTTGTCATTTTTGTCATTTTGTCATTTTTGTCATTTTTGTCATTTTTGTCATTTTTGTCATTTTTGTCATTTTTGTCATTTTTGTCATTTTTGTCATTTTTGTCATTTTGTCATTTTTGTCATTTTTGTCATTTTTGTCATTTTTGTCATTTTTGTCATTTTTGTCATTTTTGTCATTTTGTCATTTTTGTCATTTTTGTCATTTTTGTCATTTTTGTCATTTTTGTCATTTTTGTCATTTTTGTCATTTTTGTCATTTTTGTCATTTTTGTCATTTTTGTCATTTTTGTCATTTTGTCATTTTTGTCATTTTTGTCATTTTTGTCATTTTTGTCATTTTTGTCATTTTTGTCATTTTTGTCATTTTTGTCATTTTTGTCATTTTTGTCATTTTTGTCATTTTTGTCATTTTGTCATTTTTGTCATTTTTGTCATTTTTGTCATTTTTGTCATTTTTGTCATTTTTGTCATTTTGTCATTTTTGTCATTTTTGTCATTTTGTCATTTTGTCATTTTTGTCATTTTTGTCATTTTTGTCATTTTTGTCATTTTTGTCATTTTTGTCATTTTTGTCATTTTTGTCATTTTTGTCATTTTTGTCATTTTTGTCATTTTGTCATTTTTGTCATTTTTGTCATTTTGTCATTTTTGTCATTTTTGTCATTTTTGTCATTTTTGTCATTTTTGTCATTTTTGTCATTTTTGTCATTTTTGTCATTTTTGTCATTTTTGTCATTTTTGTCATTTTTGTCATTTTTGTCATTTTTGTCATTTTTGTCATTTTTGTCATTTTGTCATTTTTGTCATTTTTGTCATTTTTGTCATTTTTGTCATTTTTGTCATTTTTGTCATTTTTGTCATTTTTGTCATTTTTGTCATTTTTGTCATTTTGTCATTTTTGTCATTTTTGTCATTTTTGTCATTTTTGTCATTTTTGTCATTTTTGTCATTTTTGTCATTTTTGTCATTTTTGTCATTTTTGTCATTTTTGTCATTTTTGTCATTTTTGTCATTTTTGTCATTTTTGTCATTTTGTCATTTTTGTCATTTTTGTCATTTTTGTCATTTTTGTCATTTTTGTCATTTTTGTCATTTTTGTCATTTTTGTCATTTTTGTCATTTTTTGTCATTTTTGTCATTTTTGTCATTTTGTCATTTTTGTCATTTTTGTCATTTTTTGTAATTTTTGTCATTTTTGTCATTTTTGTCAATTTTGTCATTTTTGTCATTTTTGTAATTTTTGTCATTTTTGTCATTTTTGTCATTTTTGTCATTTTTGTCATTTTTGTCATTTTTGTCATTTTGTCATTTTTGTCATTTTTGTCATTTTTGTCATTTTTGTCATTTTTGTCATTTTTGTCATTTTTGTCATTTTTGTCATTTTTGTCATTTTTGTCATTTTTTGTCATTTTTGTCATTTTTGTCATTTTTGTCATTTTTGTCATTTTGTCATTTTTGTCATTTTTGCATTTTGTCATTTTTGTCATTTTTGTCATTTTTGTCATTTTTGTCATTTTTGTCATTTTTGTCATTTTTGTCATTTTTGTCATTTTTGTCATTTTTGTCATTTTTGTCATTTTTGTCATTTTTGTCATTTTGTCATTTTGTCATTTTTGTCATTTTTGTCATTTTTGTCATTTTTGTCATTTTTGTCATTTTTGTCATTTTTGTCATTTTTGTCATTTTTGTCATTTTTGTCATTTTTGTCATTTTTGTCATTTTTGTCATTTTTGTCATTTTTGTCATTTTTGTCATTTTTGTCATTTTTGTCATTTTTGTCATTTTTGTCATTTTTGTCATTTTTGTCATTTTTGTCATTTTTGTCATTTTTGTCATTTTTGTCATTTTGTCATTTTTGTCATTTTTGTCATTTTTGTCATTTTTGTCATTTTTGTCATTTTTGTCATTTTTGTCATTTTTGTCATTTTTGTCATTTTTGTCATTTTTGTCATTTTTGTCATTTTTGTCATTTTTGTCATTTTTGTCATTTTTGTCATTTTGTCATTTTTGTCATTTTTGTCATTTTTGTCATTTTTTGTCATTTTTGTCATTTTGTCATTTTTGTCATTTTTGTCATTTTTGTCATTTTTGTCATTTTTGTCATTTTTGTCATTTTGTCATTTTTGTCATTTTTGTCATTTTTGTCATTTTTGTCATTTTTGTCATTTTTGTCATTTTGTCATTTTTGTCATTTTTGTCATTTTTGTCATTTTGTCATTTTTGTCATTTTTGTCATTTTTGTCATTTTGTCATTTTTGTCATTTTTGTCATTTTTGTCATTTTTGTCATTTTTGTCATTTTTGTCATTTTTGTCATTTTTGTCATTTTTGTCATTTTTGTCATTTTTGTCATTTTTGTCATTTTTGTCATTTTTGTCATTTTGTCATTTTGTCATTTTTGTCATTTTGTCATTTTTGTCATTTTTGTCATTTTTGTCATTTTTGTCATTTTTGTCATTTTGTCATTTTTGTCATTTTTGTCATTTTTGTCATTTTTGTCATTTTTGTCATTTTTGTCATTTTTGTCATTTTGTCATTTTTGTCATTTTTGTAATTTTTGTCATTTTTGTCAATTTTTGTCATTTTTGTCATTTTGTCATTTGTGTCATTTTTGTCATTTTTGTCATTTTTGTCATTTTTGTCATTTTGTCATTTTTGTCATTTTGTCATTTTTGTCATTTTTGTCATTTTTGTCATTTCATTTTTGTCATTTTTGTCATTTTTGTCATTTTTGTCATTTTTGTCATTTTTGTCATTTTTGTCATTTTTGTCATTTTTGTCATTTTTGTCATTTTTGTCATTTTTGTCATTTTTGTCATTTTTGTCATTTTTGTCATTTTTGTCATTTTTGTCATTTTTGTCATTTTTGTCATTTTTGTCATTTTTGTCATTTTGTCATTTTTGTCATTTTTGTCATTTTTGTCATTTTTGTCATTTTTGTCATTTTTGTCATTTTTGTCATTTTTGTCATTTTTGTCATTTTTGTCATTTTTGTCATTTTTGTCATTTTTGTCATTTTTGTCATTTTTGTCATTTTTGTCATTTTTGTCATTTTTGTCATTTTTGTCATTTTTGTCATTTTTGTCATTTTTGTCATTTTTGTCATTTTTGTCATTTTTGTCATTTTTGTCATTTTTGTCATTTTTGTCATTTTTGTCATTTTTGTCATTTTTATCCTTTTTTTTCATTTTTGTCAGTTTTGTTATTTTTATTATTTTTGTCAATTTTTAATTTTTTTTGTCTTTTTTTTTATTTTTTGTCATTTGCGTTCATTTTTTTCGTTTTTTTTTTAATTGGGCACAAGAAAATATAGCTTAGTCATAAAAATTAGAACAAAATACGTAAAAAATCAACTTTTACCAAATCTGAAGATTGGCGCATTTAACAGAGTGATTATCACAGTGTGAATTTAATCTCTTATCGAATTTGCACGGACTCTTTGCATGGAATAAGAGAGATAACTCTATCCACTAGAAATTTTTGGGACTAAGTTCAGTGTTTCTCAACCTTCAGTTGTCTGAGTCGGGTTCGAAGTTTTTTTTTTCTCAAGAACTCGAAATGTTGTCATACCACGCAACATTTAATAAGGTTTCTGATTTTCCCTATAGTCTCTCGAAGAATTCACAGATCTTTAATTAAGAACTGCTGGCCAACGATTAGAAAGTCATTTTATTTTATCATGTTTAAGTCAAGGTCCGTGGATGTCAATCTTATCTACGTCTTTTTGTTTAGCAAAAAATCACACATAAAAAAAGAATACAAAAACTCGGTATGCTAAGCAAACAATTTGCTTCAACCGTACAATTAGTTAGAACGTTGCCATGCAACGACTGCCTACAGTTTTCGTGTTCGTCGTGCTGGCTAGCCAAGCCGCACTGGCCTTTACTCCGGTGCGCAAGTGTCCTAGCGGTGTGGACCTGCCGGAATCGGTTCGAATCCAGGATTGTACTTCGTTGCCCTGTTGGTTGCAAAATGGAGCCAAAATTGATGCCATCGGTGAGGGCATCGTGAGTCCCGTGACTACCTCCACGATGACCACCTACATGACCATCTTCTTCGCTGGGTTGAGCATCGATTTCCCGCCTCCAGATGGTTGGGACGATGCCTGCGCCAAGGGAACGGCTCCGGGAACCTGCCCGGTGCAGCAGGGAGATCGGTTTGATTATCATCTGGAACATCCGGGCGTTACGTTGCCCTTGGCCGGCGTCAATGCCATTATTGAGGTTGGAATTCGTGCCGACGACGGAAGCCATGTCACTTGTCTACAGTTTGATGCCTTCATTCACAACTAGATGGAGCATCGCATTGATTGAAGTGTGTGCTGAGGCTAGTCCACACATAGGAGACAGTTTGTTCGTCTCACAAGTCACAACACAAATCGCATTTGATGTTGTCTAGCGTGGACTAGGCTTCAGAGTGAGTAATAGGAGTTTCGTCTTCACATTTATGAATAAAAACAAAAAAATACCAATAAACTTGATGTGGGAACCGAGGTATGACAACTGTAACTTTTGAAGGCACAATTTATGATAATCTTTATTTGTACAATCAGATACCGGCTTACTACGATTACATTCAAACCATGAATACCACATCTCTCCTTTTGTTTGCAACATGTACAATATAAAGTTATCATATCTGTTTGGCCTTTTCCTAATTCGAATTCATCTCTCTTTTGGTTCTTCAAATCCTTTGAAATCTTTGTCTGCATTAGCTGTTGCTCCATCTTGAAAACTCTGTCTAGTACCAACACCAAAAGTAGTATCCACTGGATCTTCTGTTGGTTCTGTCGGATGATTGTGGTTTATAGACTCGGCTTGGTCATCTCCAGGATCCGTCGGAATCCTAAATGTTGCGAGAGTGATGACCCTATGCCCTATATAGGTAGAATTCATCTTCAAATCCACTTGCTTAATCGATTCCTCCTTCTCTTTTATCCTGATTATTTCCTGAGTCTGTTTCATAAAACAAAAAAAACTATGAAAGAAAACCTTTGAACGATGCTGTAGAAATTCAACATTTATTGAAACGACCTTTTATCTGTCAAATGATTTTTCACCATTTGTCTTCTTTCCATACTGGCAGGAATTTTCTTGAGATGTTTTACATTTCTTTCATAAGTTTTTCCATCTGAAGCTTCCAGTAACTACTCTAAAGCTCAGTTCATTTAGAAATGGGACTGTTATGAATGCGCATATCTTGAAAACCATTCATTCGATCGAAAAACTTTCTGAGAAGGAATGAAGGTAACCTTATGATTATTTATGGAAAAATACTTTTTATTTGACAGAAACTGGAAACAATTTGGTGGATTCAGCGGTTTCGAATTTACCAAAAATTGATTATTTTTGTGCCACTAAAACACGTTTTAACTGAAAAACAGCTTGCAAAACCAGAAAAAATAAAGTAGAAACATCATTTTTGGAGGATTCACCGTAGTGTGAAGATCTGATCCTTCGAATACCTCCATGAAGCCGGCCTGATGACTTCCCACGAATCTGTTTGCTTGTGGCGTTAGGCGGCGGAGTACGATTCGTGATAGCACTTTGTAGGCGGAATAGTCCTATTTGCCGCAGGCAGGTAGTGTTCGTGATATTATGCTGGTTGTTTCACAAACACTTTTAAGTTTTGGGAAAATCAACCTTAAAAACGACCATGATTGTCGATCGGCTGCCCGTTTTTTGTACCGAGAGTTTTTGAGGTTTATGGATCACTTGAAAAAGCTAATTTTCCGAGTGGAGTCGCCACTAGCGCCCAGAGCTGTCAAACCTCATGATCTAAGTAGCATAGAAAATACAGAAATATCAACCAAACATGGCACTATGTTGCACTATGAGAGATCACGCGGATAAAATTCGAAAAAAAATCAGCTAAATATTTCATGAAAGTAGACACATTGTTTAAGAAAAACTTGAATTTCTGAACTCTCCCATTAATGATTTTTAAAAATAAAAAAAGTACATAAATACAGTCAATCGCAACATTGATCGTACACCCATTATTGATTCTTAAATTTTGAGTTTTTCGGGGTTTAGCAGTAAATAAGTAAAAACAACTTTAATCCGTTAAAAAATACCCCCGTTTTACTCTTTATCTGCGAATAAAAAAAAACAAATTATTTGCATTTTCACGTCATACTTGAAAAAAAAAAAAACAACCAAAAAAAAATACCATTTCAGACGTACCAAAATTGATCGCACAGTGCTACTTTTTCTTAAAATTTCAACAAAAATCAATTCATAGAAAGTAACAAATATCAAAAAACAGTTAAATAAGTATTTGGTATGACCACCTTTGGCATCTAGCACTGCTTGCAGCGTCCCTGCGTAGATTCAACGAGGTTTTTGGTCACACTAGATGGAATGTTCTCCCAGATCTCCTTAATCGCCGTTCACAGTTCTGCCTTGTTCCTAGAATTTTTATTTTTCAGACGATTCTTGTCCTCCCATCAGAGGTGTTCTATCGGGTTCAGATCAGGAGACTGCGGAGGCGTTTTGAGTTGTTTAGGGGTATTATACAGCAACCACTTCCGTACGACAATAGCGGTATGTTTGAGGTCATTATCTTGTTGGAAGTAGTATCACGAGGTAGACCCAATGTATCCACGGAAGGCTTCAGGTTACGCTTGAGGATGTTCAAATAACCCATCTTGTCCATTGTTGATTCAAAGAATTCCATGGTTCCAGGTAAAGAGGCCAACATTGAACCCCACAACATCTGATTGCCGTCACCGTGTTTTACAGTTGGGACCCAATTCGTGGGCTGGAGCTCCCTCCCTTCTCCACACCATTTACTGTCTATCTTTTCCGAAAAGGCTTATTTTTGTTTTGTAGGTAAATAAAATATTGTTACAGAACTCTTTAGGCTTATTAACATAAGCCTTAGCGAATTCCTGTCGTTTTTTCATATTTACAGTTGAGATAAAGGGCTTCTTACGAGCTACACGACTTCTCAAACCGCTCCTGTGCGTTACCCTACGGACAGTTTCTGCGCTGACAAGTCTTCTGATGGTCCCAGCGACTCCAGTGGTCCATTTCGGAATACTTGTTTTAGGTTTCCTTTTCAGAGTTCGCACGATTACCCGTTCATATTTTTCACGGTTCCCTCATATTTCCATATTTTGATTATGTACTACACTGTAGAGTGGGTTTTCTCGATTGATTCCGCTATTTCCAGCAATGACCTTCCGCGACAACACATACTTATTATCAACGATCGCGACGCAATATCCGTTTCCTTGTGCTTGTTTTCCATTTTGATCACAACTCTTCGAAATTCAGCAAAAAACTCAAAAAAAAAAACACTGCCCAAGAAGCTGCTGGGTGTTGACATGAAACACTGACAGAAATAAACCTCGCTTATCCACACAGGTCTTGTTTACACACAAAAAATTTCAGATTAAATAAAAGGTGTACGATCAATTTTGCATATCTCTCATTTGGGATTTTTATCAACTTCTCGATTAATAAAATATGCAAAACATGTTTTCCAAAATCGTCGCAATCAGGTCAATAGCTAAATTTGTTAACAATAAATGTACATCAAAATCATAAATGTTGAACCATTTTTTCACACCAAATAAACGAAAAGAGTTGGTTAACCATGTGTGTACGATCAATTTTGCGATTGACTGTATATAAGGTACACCGGGGCAAGTGCAAACTCGGGGCAAGTTCAAACGTTCAACTTTTCTCTGTTACAAAAAAGTAAAAAATAATTCTTCTTCTAGAAATTGTTGTTTAGGCCCAAACAAACAATCTGACATAGATAAACTAAATTTTCTTTAAATTTTTCACTAAAAACACGGCACTGTTTGATTACACACGAATTCAAGTATGTACTAGACATGAACCGTGTGTTTTTGTTTAGCATATTTTGGCTATAAAAAAGGATATTCAAATTCGAATTTTCGTTACAAGGTGAGTGTTTGGGTCTGATATTCAAATGAAAGCAGAAAATTTATGATAAATTGTTAGTACACCCTGAAATTTGTGAGAATAATATTCACTCTTTTCAACCCACATTGCGGGGCAAGTGCAAACGACGCTACCGCGGTAAGTGCAAACGCACATATATGCCTTGTAACATCAGCCATTTCAGAAAATTCATCATCAAAATGGTTCAGCATTATTTTAAAATGGTCAGAAGGGGTATCCAAAGTGTTGTATCTGAAGCGGATGTTCAAACTTCCGTAATGCCTTAGTAAATGAAGGTCTTTTGCTTAAAACAACAGTCAGCAAAAATGGAGTCCCAAAAAGTTATTAATATTGCAAGAAAACAGCAAATATATTGATAAAAGTTGATGAAACGTACCGGAACATGTATTCAATTCATTTTAGGACCGATAGACTGACTCATCTGTGAATTAGTTTGGAAAAAGTATTGCGTTTAGAATTTTTTTCACAATATACCGTTACTTTTTACCAACATTTTATAATTTTTCACTTTTTAACGGGAATTTGTTGAGAACTATTTTAGTGATGCAACGAACGACAATTTATAATTTTTGAACATATACATATTTTTCTGTGACATGTGAAAGTTGAACTATGGTGAAAACCGTTTGCAATTGCCCCGGTGTACCTTATGTTTAAAAAAAGAACTAAAAAGCAATTTTTGATCACTGATAACAAAAAACTTCTGCGTATAATATATTGTTGTTTTAGAGCTGGTTAGACATGAGACTTAAGACATGAAAAGACAGCCACCGAAAGGATAGAGGCCTGAATTCCGCACAAATACATACAAGATTTCCCCCTTTTTTATAAACATATAAGCCACTTTCAAATTGAGATCTTGAAATGTTAACTTATGATCATTCGATCGTAACCAGAGTGCCTTCAGCTACGGGTGGTTGCATATTGAGGAAAAGTAGGCAAGGGGTACCAAAAGTTTCTCATTGGTGGGGGGTGGAGACGGAGCGCTTTTTGACAGCGAATTGTTCGCCTACCATGCCTACGATTACGATTGCCTGTCACAAGATGGACGATTCCGTGCATTGATATAAGAACACACCTGAAGCTTTACACGCCTTGATCGTAACCAAGAGAAACGACAGTCAAATTGTTGAAAACATTTTGAATATATTTTAGTCCGCTTGCTTGTATGACAATCTCTCATAGTGCGTTACCACAGTTACCATAGTTACCGCAAGAATTGTTTTATTTTCATATAAACGAGAATGAACGCAAAGGATAAACATGAAGTATGCATCAAAAGATAGGCTGGCAGATTTTATGAGGTTTTAATTCATGATGAAGTTCAAGGAATATTTAAATATTCAAGGTGGTGTCGAGAGCCATATTGGATTTTTTTGTGGTGTCACAAAAACGAATGTATCGAAAATTTATATGCGAATGGCAGAAATTTCAAAGAAAGACACGTTTTAGAATGAAAATGAATTCCAATTTCATTTTGATTGTGTTGTAAGACCTCTATTTCACTATGTTAAAAAATTGTTTGGTCTTTTGAAGATCATGTTTTTTTCTCATTTTAATAATGAATGGAATGTCGTCTTGCAGCTAAAACGTGCAAAAACGAGGAAAAATCAGCTTTAAAAAGTTCTAGCTGAGTGTTCAACTGACTGTCATGATTTTTATGCAACCGGTTTACCATATTGAATTCTTATGTAGAACAATTAATACCAATTAATGATTGTTAACTCGATTTACTAAAATGCCAATAAATAATTGTGGTTTTGTATAAAAGTTTATTTTTTGATAACTGTTTTGTAATAAGGATCTCAAACTGCACTGACTCGATCATTTTCATGGAAGACTTTGAACTAATTTAAAAGTTTCGCGAATTTGAGTAGGAAAACTCCACCATTTTTTCGAAATTCGATGGTCTATTTTATATAAAAATTATTCGCAAATGCAATTTTTTTCGTACCGATCTTGAAGAGCAGAAATCCTTCTAGAATAACATGTTTTGAATATGGAAAATTTCCAGCAGATTCCCCGAGTTATCAACAAAAAAGGCAAATTTCCTAGTGAATTGACAGATTTTTCGTGATTGTGACGTCGCAGTATGTACTAATTACTAGAGCAGGGCTGCCTTGACACTTCCTTCTTTAAATATTCCTTGGTTGAGGTTCGTTATTTTTCTCAATAAAGTAAAAATAACTATCTGATCGAACGATTCTATGTGCGTGCTTGTCTGATTGGACCGAGTGTGAACGGAGCCAAAAACGATGGAATTCTATACTATGCATTCCTGATATTTTCCAGCACGTTTTCGGCTTTACTCATTTTTTTTTTCAAACCGGGGAAAACCGTGCATTGAATCTCAAATTTTCAAATACAAAAACCGACCCATATCCGGACAAATCTGAGTAGAATAATCTTATATTTAAACAAAATAAAAAAAAAAGATAGGAGAAAATCTCGTGATCCTCTATTTTATCGTCGAAGCACATAAAATTGTGTTCAATCTATATATATAAAAATGAATTTCTGTCTGTCTGTCTGTCTGTCTGTCTGTCTGTCTGCTGTCTGTCTGTCTGTCTGTCTGTCTGTCTGTCTGTCTGTCTGTCTGTCTGTCTGTCTGTCTGTCTGTCTGTCTGTCTGTCTGTTCCCTATAGACTTGGAAACAACTGAACCGATTTGCGTGAAACTTAGCAGGTGGGGGTATTGGAGGCCGGGGAAGATTCCTATTATGGTTTGAGACCCCTCCCTTTTTCATGAAAGGGGGGGAGGGGCCTCTTAAACAAAATATATTTTTTGCATAACTCGAGAACCAATCAAGTAAATGGTATCAATATGCATGGGGTGGTATTTTGGATCGAGAAATATTTCTAGATATATTAGGTACCCCTCCCCCTTCTTAGTTTGGTGATAGGAAGGGGGGAGGGGGGCTTCCTTACAATTTTCCATATAACTCGAAAACTAATCAAGATATTGGAACCAAATTTGGCATGGGAAGATATTTGGATACGAAAAACATTTTAATGATTATTTGAGACCCCTCCCTCCTTCCAGTGAGGAGATAAAAGGGGGAGGGGGCCTCTCTTATGATTTTCTACATAACTCAAAAACTAATTAAGTAAATGGAACCAAATTTGGCATGGGCGGTAATTAGGGAACGTGTTATGTTCTAATGATTGTTTGAGACCCCTTCCTTCTTTCAGCGGGGAGAAAGGAAAGAGGGAGGGGAGTTTCATACAGTTTTAAATGCATAACTCGAGAACTACAACAGCAAATGGAACCAAATTTCTCATGGAACGATATTTGGGTACGAGAAATGCTTCTATGAATATTTGGTATCCCTCACTCCTTCAAAGAGAATGATGAAAACGGGGAAGAGAGGTCTCCCTTACAATTTTCAGTATAACTGGAGAGCTGATCGAGCCCAATACAATTTGTTAGCATAGGTTCTCAATTTATGCTAACGAAGCCAATGAATGGAAACAAATATGGCATGGAAAGGTACTTGGTTACGAGATATATTTCTACGATTGTTATAGACTCTTATGCTTTACAGTGTAGAGAGAGGAAGAAAGGGAGGGGCTCCATACAAATTTTGTTCTTAGCCTAAAAACTTATCAACCAATGGAACTTTATTTGATATAAGATGATTTTTGGTCTCGAAAAAAATGGGTATGATTATTAAAGACCACAACCTCCATTCAGCAGGAAGGACAGGGGGGGTCTTTCTTATCAGTTTTTAGCATAAATCCAGAACATATCAAGCAAAAACAACCATATTTAATAAGTTAGATTGTTTGCGTAAGGTTAATTTGAGACCCTCCTTTTTCAGGACGAAGCTTAAAGAAACAGATTAAAATGATCAGAACTTATTGATCAAGATTCAGAAAATTAGTTTAAATCATATTTGTATTGCAATTCGAAACTCCAGCTGCAGCTCTCATTTCATAGCAGTTGCTTATGAATTATGTTATAATTTGATTCAAAATAATGCCAATAAAACAATAAAAATTTGAATAATAAAACAAATCATTTGTTTTTGAAAGGTGTAGCAAAGCACACCGGGTCAGCTAGTAGTTCTATAAAATTCTTAGTAATTTTGAAGAAAATAATTATGAAAAATTCGTTTTCGGATCCAAATTCAAAACTTATCTTTACTCAATTTGATTTTTTTTTTTGGTAAATTTAGCTAATTTTGTGAAAACATCCGGACAAAAACCGAGCATTTTTCAAAAAGATCGAGGCTACCGAGCTGATTCGGACTCGCCTCGATATTTTCCTTAAATATCTGTACACGACGCACATTAACTGGCGCCCGACTGGCGTGTATAGATGAGAACGGGAAAATTAACCTCCAAACATTTCAGTGCAAGCCGATCGACGAACACGATCGTTTTTGAGGTTAATGTTCCCAAAATTAAAAAGTGTTAGTGAAACTCCCTGAATTATGACACGAATACTACTAGCGATAAACAGAACAATTGAGGACAGTGATCGCTCGGTAGTTCTCACAGTCCAATGTGTCTTTCATACTACCCTCTCCTCCGGTAGCTGTTCTGTGTCCCAGATCCGGATTATCAGGCAGGCAATCGGCCAACTTGTCCGAGCCCATTTTGATGAGTTCATCTACAATGCCAACCTTCCCAGCCGACTTGTTGCTATTCAGCTGGTCAATGGCTTCCTAAACTTTTCTCATCATTGAAATGGGAGTGGATCACATATTTACGACGTTGGCTACGCCGGGGATATTTCTTTCCGAATTTATAGTCGTAATAGTGGTGTTAGAGAGCTACATTCTCTGGAAAAGAATAAGAAGAAATGTAAAATGACGGCCATGGTGCGTAAATTCTCTCGTAAGTCAGCTGGAGATGCACGGTAACGCAATAAAACTTTATAAATGCAGTCGACACGAGGAAGGAACAAAAAGGTTTATTGAGGTTCATCTGAAATTTTACTGACTGTTCGTTTCTTCGAAGTTCATCAAATCAATGACAGAATGCAACTTCAACCGGACTTAATATCTAATGGATTAGGTCTTGGCATCTACTGTACTAAACTCAAAATGGAGATTCGAAGGTTCGTTCCGGTGGAAGCAATCCACGTCTTAAACTAAATGGTTTATTTTTGTAATAAACGTGATAAGATTCTTGATCAGCTGAAGTAGCACAGCTGTATTCGATAACCTTGGAAAATCCCGTGCAAAGGTCCGCGACCTAATCACTAACGACCACCTAGAGGCGCAAAATCAACAAAAAACAGTGAACAATCGTAAATTACCAATAAAATTTGGGTAGTGGCCATAAGGTGGTTGCCAATTCATATGCAGCGATAAGATATTCCGTATCGTTGCACCGCGCGATCTAATCGAAAAAAAAACGTCGTTTTTGGGAGATTATCCAATGACCACCAGAATATAAAAACCAATGTCGAACTCATCGATAGCATAACAGTATTCCCAGCTTTTGGCAAACCAGGACCTCCAACGCAAAATGTTCAAGTATCTGCTCGTTGCCGTTCTGGCTCCGGCCATGGTTTTGGCCAGCGTTGATATCATCCCTTGTAAGTACTCTTGAGATGTTGCAAACGAAAAAGGATAGTCTTTGCTAACATTTTCGTTAATTTTTTTTTCAGGCAGCCCTGACGTGAACCGCCCTGCTGTTCTGGAAGTGGCCGGATGCAGTGGCAGTGTCTGCAACTTGGTCCAGGGTCAGGCCATCAACGCTGTAGCCCGAGGAATCCCAAGCAACGGACCGGTCCCAGCAACCACTGAGCCTTACATCAACCTCCTTATTGGTGGACTGACTCAGAACTTCCCAGTCCCAGACCATATGACCAATGCTTGCAACTTCATTAGCCCACCGTGCGCTAGTGTTACCAATACCTTCGACTATAGCATCAACATCGATCAGCTCCAGGCTTCCGGAACCGGAATCCCAATCCAGATTGAAATTGCCCTGCGCAATGCCGGTACCGTTTTGGCCTGCGCTCGTTTCGCCGCTACTGTTAACTAAACAATAAAATGGGCTTTTAAGTTCAACTGATGTTTTAGTTCTGCCCTGAAATAGCTCTCTAGCAGTTAAATGTTTTGGAATGTAATTGGAAGTTTTTATATCGTGGATGAAGTCTGAATTGAAAGCTCCGTAGGTAGTCGAAATATTGTAGCTGGAGTATATGCGAAACATTTATTATTTTTATTCTATTTATTACCTATGATGATTTAATGATGCCGCACCGATTTCGCTCTCGAATCTCGATTTCTACTGCCTTTAATGACATGTAGTTTTACGGTCGAGATCCATTTGCCAGGCCACCAAACGCGGATGATGTTCCGCAGCAGCGATTCACAAATATTTGCAGTTTTGATTAGAAGCTGGAGTTGAAGATTCGAATTTTTGGTCGTAGAGAGATCTGTCGTGAGCGCCAAATGTTTCGAGGGATGAATAACTCCATAGATGTTTAAATTCCAATGATAAAATAATTTAAAAAAGCCAGATGTTTCGGAGACTCGCAAACGCGAATCGCGCGCCTTTCAAATCCCGGTTTCGATGTCTTTGTTGGTACCACTATGAGGCCTATATGGTTTATTGATAAGTGGGGACAACCAAAAACTTTAGGATTAGTTCGTTGTATCCATACAGTTCTTTATGAACGATTGTGATGTAATGCGACGCCAGCACGGAGTCAAGTGTCAAGCGCCCAAATGTAGCCATGGATACTAACAAAGATAACGCCACTTCAAGCAAATGGAGGAGGCTTTGTCACGAACCTTCTATATCAGTGGTTTTCAAAGTGGTCCCTACTGCCCCCTTGGGGGGGTTAAGAGCTTCCAGGGGGCGGTGAGCTAAATTTTAGAATTTGGGGGGCGTTGGAAGGGCTAAATTGGGCGGTGAGATCGTAATTCACATTTTCACATATCACGAAACAATGTAGATTGGAAATAACACAAGTAAGTTCAATGCAAAACGATGAAATTACATTACAGAACTAAACATCAGGTTCAATACTAAAATATCTATAATTTTAAAGAGCTGCAAGCAAATTTTTTTCCAGTATCTCAATTTTTTTTCCTCAAAACTGTATCTAAACGATTTTTTAAATACTCACAGATTTTGAATACGCTCTACATGTTGATCTTGTTCTGTAAGATTATTTTGGGTTGTTCTAAAAAAGATTAATTTTAGATGGCAATGCTTGATAATCTTTAAAATGTATTGTCTCAAAACATCTCCTAGACTAGGGTTACCATATCCTTCAAAGCCAAAAAGAGTACGTTGAAATCATATTTCAAAATATTTCGGTGAAACGGGCGAAACCAGGAAATTTAAAACCATTCATAGTGACAATTCACGGTGTGTTTCGTAGAAGGACTTAAAGAAAAAAAAATACAGTAACGCTAATTTTTGCATGGGTAGAAAGTAGAGCTTCTTCCGGCTCATTTTCACCGAAAATTAAAATATTTTGTCGGTGACCCCCCATATAAAATATTTTTTTGAAAATTTTCTATTTGAAATCTTTAAAAAATAAATATATTTTTAGTGTTTTATAATTTTAGAGGAATTAATTTTCTTAGTTTTAACTTTTAATACCTTTAAATTAAACTCAACAATGTCATTAAAAACTTTGAAAAATTTTCAAATTTTTTTAAACTAGTTACAGAGCTGTTTAACATAAAAAATGCTTAAAAAGTATCTTCGTATCCTAAAAAAAAAAATTAAAAATTGGCTGGCAAATCCTGTCAGTAGTCTGAGAGGGTCAAATTATCTGAAATTTTAGAATTATCTAAAATAATATGAATCCATTTGAATCCATAATTTTTAAGATTTTTTAATTGTGGCAACACTGGTGGAAATTTTATTGAAAAAAAGTTCAATGAATAAGAAAATTATTAAACACTAGGTACCGCTATAACTTTTTTATGATAACTCTTATCGTAATGCGCTCAGGAGTAGAAATGTTTGCCTTAATTTGAGCTTTGAAAAAATTATTACGATAATGAATTTTGGAAAGTTAACGATACGTTAAAAGACATCTTTGATGAGAAATCCGTTTTTATACTTCTCTTGAGTTAAATGTCTCAAAATTTCAATCGCACCTCAGACTCAATGCAAATCGCTACAGCAATTCAATCTAGCTTAAATTTTGCTTGTTTCTGTCTTTTGATACAATTATCAACATAAGCCTGGAGTTTGCTTTAACCTTTTTATTTTTATTATTTTCTAGCCCAAGTTTTGTAACCCTACTGCACTCTGTGATTCTTCCATTTTATTTTAACTGTTTAGATTAAATAATCTTAGCTTCCACGATTTCCAACCCACTATATTATTTAAATCATCTCTTAAATTCATTGTTTTAAATAAAATTTTACAGTTTTTTGGAAATAAATTTATTTAATGGATGAATCTAGTCTAAAACTGTGATAAATTTGGAATTTTTCTAAAAAAAATGCATTTCAATGTTTTTGTCGATCTTACATGTACAAAAATTATCAGTATTGTTGGCAAAAGTGAATTGCAGATTGTCGATAGCAAACTAGCCTGCAGCGCGTCGGATTCATCATATTTTGTTCATCCCTTACTTATTTTAATTATTCTACTGTACACTGAAGGTCTCTTAATTATTAAATAGAACCATAATGAAGCATTTATGTTACAGTAAAACAATCATAACTTCTACAATTGTATACCAATTATGCAAAAAGTATAGAAATCATTGATTTGAATAAACCATATAAATTCATAAAAACAAAAAAAAATAAAACGCATAAATCAGGTCCAAAACCGTCGATAAAATAGAAATTTGTCTAGAAAAAAAAACGTTTTTCATCGTTTTGTTGATCATGAATATGAAAATATCAGCAGTACTTCAATTCTTAAGCAAAAGTGAAGTTCAAATGATTAATAAAAAATTTATTCACCATCAATATGGGAAAAAGAAAATTAAAATAGATGTTCTGTAGCGGAAGATAAGCAGATTTCAGTGCAAGTACTTTAACTTTTAACAAAATTTTATTGAAAACTGGCCTTCTTAGATATGTTTAAATCTTATATTTATCTTTAAATTTATTTTAAAAATGCCGTAAACGAGTGACATCTTCCAAAATTAAATTTTTGTTTTCAAAAGTGCGTACCCATATGCATCAGAGCCTGCAAATATTGTGGAAATATTGTAAAGAACACTTAAAAAAAATATTTTTAGTATTTTGTTGGAAACCAATCAAATGGTGTTGGACTGTTATTATTCATGTATCATAAAATTTTTTTTAACCAGAATTAGTTCTCCAAGATACACACATATAAATATAAATTCATATTACATTTGGATAACACCAATAATAACAAGGATATTCCAAATAATAAAATTTAAAATAAAATGTTCATATAAAAATAAATTTTTCAGGAAGTCCAAACCACTTATCTTTCCAGGCGTTGAAATTTTTTATTGTTTCAGAATGACAAAATATTTCAGTAAAAATTAAAAAATAAGTTTTCCATGAAAAAAGTCACTATTCCATTGTATTGGAATAAATTTACAGGTAATAATTCCTAAATATGGACTACAAATCTTCAAAAAAACAAAACGTATGAGGACTCACCGACCAAATATTTTAATTTTGCCTGAAAATGATTCAGAAAAGGCTAAATTTTTCATTTCTGAAAAAATTAGAGTTACTGTATTTTTTCTTTTAAACATCTTCCATAAAAGCACCGTGAATTAGTTGCTAGCTATGTGACTTACCTGGCAATTATGACTTTTCAAAAAATACTTTGAACATTGAAAGTTATCGTCTTTAGTTTTTGTTAATTTTCTTGCAGATTTTTAGTGAAAGGTCAAATGGTCGTTGGATTGTTCGAAGAGATAGAGATAAAAAATCACAAACATGAGAAAATGATGCATTTCAAAAAGAGTTCAAATTGCTGTTGTGCTCTTTGCCAATGGTTTGGGCGTTAATTGCATATTCAAAGGCGCTGATTGCCTGCACAGTTTATTTCGACGCCTGGGAGAAGCTTTTCTCAAAAGCGGTTTTAAAACTTTCGAAGTTGTTGTATTTTACTAGTAGAAAAGTACTGCTGAAGAAAACTTGTATTTAACGAAAAATTTAGTTTTAAATCGATTTGTGATGCTTTCCTTTTGAATTCATCGTTTGGAAAACTCAACAAAGTAAAGAACCCTGAAGTACCGTGCCATGAATGCAGAAAGTGTTGCATTTCTTAAGCATAACTGAAGAACTGGAAGAAATAAGTTCGTTTCTCTGATAAAATCCCAAGTAACCAAAAGTCACATAGCTACTTAATCTTGTACGTTTTAAGTTCACATTTCGCTGAGTAAAAGGTACTCGAGAGAAATAAAATCCGTTTTCCTTAAGTGCTTCATTTGGACTTCTGAACGAACATTAAAAGTCTAAACAAGTAGCATATAACATATTTGTGCGTTCTAAGTACCTTAAAAAGTTCGGATATCAACTCGGCTTATCGTGCTTCGTTACGAACTTCTTGCGAACTATTTGATTCCATGCGGAACTTCTATGGAACTTCAATGCGAATTGAGTTGTGTCAAAATTTTCAAATGGTTTGTTTACATTCTCTTAAAAAAATTTTCGAAAGCATTCTCAATTTGTGAACAAAGTAAGCTTCTAAGAGACCATTCTATGGAACTTTTGGTTACTTGGGATGTCTTTCAACAATAAAAAAAAAGAGTACAAACCGCAAGATTTCACAAAAAGAAGAGTACGCTCATTTCCGGATCAGGTACGTCTCGGTGGTCGAGTGGTTAGCGTGGTAAGACGGTAATCGCTGATCCACTGATGGCATGGGTTCGATTCCCATCTCGGTACTGGGTGTTAAATGTAATCTTAAGTTGTCCACGTCATTTATTCAGTCTGTAAAGCCTAAATCGGCTAAGACGGTGTATGTCTTAAAAAAAAAAAGAGTACATGTACTCTTAAAAGAGTACGTATGGTAAGACACAAAAAAAAACCTTTAAAAAAATATGTGTAAAAAAATATGTTTTTTTTTGAAAGAGAATTTTATTTGAAGTTCTTATTTGTTTATCTTTATTTCAATAGAATCAAAAAAAATCTTTTTCAACTTTTTATCTTTTCTGTTATCAATTCTGTTGCCAAAATTCAGTTAGGTATTAGAATCTAATTTAAACTTTAAGACCCGTAAATAACTTTAAACAGGACTCAAATTCAGATATCAAAAAATAATACTATTTTAAAAGTTTTCACCGGCTTGACAGTAATTTATTTGTATTCAATAATGCAATGAATGGTGAATATAGAATTTGGTTGACAAACATTTAAGATGAATGATCAGATATCAAACTAATCATTAAGTTTAAGTGATTGTCCAGGAAATTTAACATAGAATTAAGTGTTTACTGGAGGTTTGAAGCAATATGAGGTCCTCGGAGCCTAAAGGGTAAAAAAAAATTCTAAAAATCTGAAAAATCACGTAACATAGTTCAAATATGAAGAATCGTTTGACATGATTAGATCAATCTACCAATTTTACACTTAAAATACCCCTTACCCCTTTGGCTTTAAGGGACTCATAAATTTGAATGAATTATAAGTAAGTCTGGCAACAACATAAAGCCGAAGGGTAATGGTTTTTCAACGATCCAGATTATCATTTTTTTTAAAGATTTTCTACAAATTTCCGCAGGGGGGCGTTGGACTCAAAAATTTTGCAAAAGGGGGCGATGAGTGAAAAAAGTTTGAAAACCACTGTTCTATATGGACCTTCAATGTAGGTAACGTCCACGATAGGTACAGGGTTGCTAGCGATTTTTCGTTTTGGAATTCCAAAGTTTTTCCCGGTTTTTACCCGATTTTTTTACGGTTATAAATGATGGTTTTCCCGATATTTATTATACTCATTTTTTGACATAAAATCATGGTGAATAAAAAAAAATTATATGTAAAGGACCTCAAATTTCTAACCATTGTAACCCAAAATTTGTTAACCGGTTAGAAATCTTAACAAATACTTCGGCGTCTTCCAACACGTAGTCTTTTCGTATCAAATTTACAGGTTTTCATGATTTTTTAACGAATCTAACGAAATTTGCATCTATTCTATGTTTTCTTCACAATTTCAACAATTTGGCAAAAATAAGTCCGATTAAATTGATCTGGAAACTATAATGTAGTACGTTTAAGCTACTGTGAAATTTTCTAGAATTTGTAAAGAGTTCTAGAAAAAAAAAATGTACAGTTTGTATAGAAATATGTAAAAAATACATTAATACATAATATCAAATCAATTTGAATGAGGATTTTTCTTACAAAACATAAAATCATCAAATTGCAGACAAATATTTTTTTTGTACATATGCAAAGACATGTTTTAGGACAAACTGTTTTTAAATACAAAACAAAGAATAACTTTAGTAGTAACTTTAGTCATTTGAACTAAAGATTCGTGAAAATATAGAATATCGTATATGAGACAGGGCTGAACTTTAATCGTTTGAATGTAAGATATTATTTTTTATCAGGGTAAAGACCTTAGATTTCGACAGGAGCTTGTTTTCGATATTTTTTACAAAAGACATATACTGCCCCTACTTTCAGGCGAAAAAATCCGCCTTTTCTGTTTTGGACTTTAAGCATCATTTCACTGAAAGAAACATAGTAAAGTAACTACACCCGTGGAATTTCACATATGGGACTGTTATGCGGGTATATTTCATATGGGGCAGTCACAAGTTGATATTTTTTTCAAAATTTCTAGAACAAAATCTCTTTTTTTATTGTTTCATATTGAAGTCTTATGTTCAAAATGACGATCTGTCAGGTTAGATGAAAAATGACGAAAATTCATATGGGACTGTTATGCGAGTAGGAGCAGTATATTCCAGCGTAGGAAACTTTAAGCAAATGTTTATCGTAGGAAGAATTAAAAACTAAATACTTGCGATATAATGCTTCGTTCCTCAGGTCAATTCATTCGTCTTATGCTAAATTATTTGATTTTGGCTATTTGCTGAATCATTTGACGTCGAAAACTAAAACTGGTACAGTCGAACCTGGATAAGCGAGAAACCTCTGTAAGTGATAGAAAGCACCAAGTCTCAAGCTTTTCAAAGCACAAAATCTTTTTATGTGGGAGTTTAACACCTCTATAAGCTAGGGTCATTTTTCTCACTAGACTTATTGAATTAGAGAAAATACCACTTTTGTATTGAAGTTTTGGTACCAAAATGATATTGGATTACAAAAGAACAAATATTCATAGTTCTGTATTGAAACTCACTCGAAAAAACTTAGAACTGATGCATCAACTGGTTTCTCATAAATCAGTGGATTTTCATCAAATACACGTTGAAAAGTTACATTTCGGATCATTTTAATGTATTTATATGTTGCTGACCCTCTAGAAAAGAGAAACTGGTTATGTTAGAAACCTCTTTAAGCGAGAAAAAAAAGTTCAGCCCTTTGGACTCTAACTTATCCAGGCTGGACTGTAGTTAGTTTTGTGTTTAGTTTTTTCGATAATAGTTTCATTATAAATTATTTGAGTTATGCTTGTAAGTGTAGCACAATTGCGGAGAGCGAAAAAAGAGATATCTCATATTGCTACGCAAATGTTTAGAAAAGCGATTCAAATTTTGATGGTTTACTAATGAACTAAAATAAGTGTTTATGAGATAAATCTATATCTAGACTGTCAAAAACTACTCTTAAATCTAAAATTTAGAAATAAATTTAAAAATATATTTGAAATTTCATAAAAAAATTTCAATCATGACAATTTTCCCGGTAAAGTGCGAAAATTTCCGGTTTTTTCCCGATTTCCCGGTGACGCGATGAAATTCCAAAGTTTTTCCGGTATTCCCGGTTTTCCTGGTTCGCTAGCTCTTCCCTGTAGATAACACACAACTTGTTTCGATCGATTTCAACTTCATTGAACAACGACCAGACCTGTTTTGACCAAAACATTGGCGCATTGAACAAAAACTAGTTAGTAGAAATCGGTTGAAACCTGTTTCTACTTACGATTGAACGAAGCTATTGTTCTTGATCATCATGGAGAGTGCTATCGCTTAATCGGAGAGCAAAAAATGCCATATGATATTTCGGATATTTGTAGTGGTTAGTCGTTTGACTTTCATTCCATGCTTGTAAATAATCATTCCACATTGTTTAACCAACCCATCCAAACATCGTCCGGCGCTGCTGAGCAGCAGAAAAGCTAGATTCTTTAGGTATACTACTCCGTTGCTTGCATATGTATTAGTAGGGCAACCAAAAAATAGTTATGGAAATTCCACAGAAATGTATGGACATTTTTTAAAATGTTAGTTTTCTTACAAAACTACATATTAAAATTCTGAAAAAAATATAAAAATGTTCACCAAAGTATTTAAAATGTATTAAGCGCTTATGCGGATGGAAAACATATTTTTAAAGTGGATTTTTTATTAATCTAAAATCATCGCTTTTTGCAGAAATCCTTAAACCTGAAAGTTTTTTTTTAATTTTTTAGGACCTAAAATAAAGTATCATTCATTACAAGTTGTAACCAGTCATTTTTAAGCATATTTTTAAAACTATATATAAAAAAAATGCTTTCCAAAATTCGAATATTTGGCTGAGATACTGCTAAATTGCCAAAGAAAAACTATCTCGTAGTCATGATATAGAAAGTTTTTGAGCATACATTTTACTTATTGCTACACAAGGTATTTCAAAGAATGCGAGTAATTACTTATTTGGCCAATAAGACCCCTCAATGTTGCATAAATTTTATTTTTGTTTCAAATCCCATACATATCGTTCGAAATTTAATAACTATTTTTGACCCTGAGCCGTGTATCTGTCGATTGAGGTTAAGCGCAATGTTTTACCTATTGATCTATCTATCTTGGCTGAACAGCAGATTTTTTTTCTACAGGAGAGAATGAGTGAACAGAAAAGATTACCTTTCTAGCGTAACATTTCAAAAGGACGAAACTGCCAAATGTAAACAAATCGAGTTAACGGTCATTCTGGATGTACGCGGTTGCACTTTACCTAATTAACGCGGTTTCATCTTAAAATCACTAAAAACTTCAAAAAAAATAATAACATTCATTTGGGCGAAACTTCCTGGTGATGCATTTTCGTTGGAACGTGAAGTTACGCCTATTCAAAATGGGGTTAATTTTTCTATTCGTGTAGGGCCAATAGGCGTAACTGAGTTGACCGTGTGTGACAAAACGGCCTAATTAGTTTTTGCGTGTAGGGGGGCGAAACTTCAAAACCAAAACAAAAACGGCCGATCAATTGGGCGTAACTTGCAGGCGTATACTGAAATCGAAAACAAAAAAAAAGGCGAAACTCGAAAATCTCTGAAATTTAGTAAAAAAAGTTAAAGATTTTGATAACCAACGAACAATAAGTGAATATAATGCAATTTTTTTTTATTTTGTCGAACAAAAAGTGGTCGATTTCTTAATAGAATTTGATTAGATGTTCCGAAATTTCAAACGCGTTTTTCTCGTTTCGAGCAAACTGCTAGTTTCGCCCTTATGAAATGTTACGCTAGCTTTATTCATTGAGCCTATAGTCAGATCCCGGCAACGTTACACGATTTGTCTATGTATCGTGTGACATACATCTTTAAACTAAGTCTTGGTGAATCTCGTTTTTAAGCTTTTTTTCCTCAGATTTAAGCTTTTTGCCTTGAGAGCATAGGAGATGAAAGCTCAAATCTGAGAAAAAAAAACTTAAATCTGAGGAAAAAGCTTGGAGATGTGCTCCACACGGATTGTATAACGTTGCCGTTGCCTATAGTCCTATTTGCCACTAGTAGTATTCGTGTCATAATTCGACACTTTTTAATTTTGGGAACATTAACATAAAAAACGACCGTGTTCGTCGGCCGACTGCTTGATTTTTGCACTGGAATTTGACCAGTCGGCTGTTGCGTTGTATTTGATCGCATTCGTTTGATGGCAAGAACAGTGAAACTGATGGAAGCAGACTGTGCGACTGTCAGAAAGAATGTCGATGATTTACAAGTCACAATTTGTGATTTATTAAATTACATGAACCATTTTATGCCGTCGGTGAATGGCGACTTCAACGTCGAGACGCTTATGAACGTTTGTGACGTAGCAATCAAACCATTGAAACAACTGATTCTTACACTTGTGCAAGGGTACTCTTGTCCCCACCTATAGATAAGTCACATAGCCATCAGGCGTTATTTGACTTCCAAGATACTGAAAGCATTCTACCTTCTCCACCTGTAGCCCAGCTACCATGAAACTAGAAGGACTTCCTGCGATGACCTCCATCGACTTGGTCTTCCCGACATTTACCTTGAGACCTGCTGCTTCGGAGAGGTCGTCGAGTTTGCTCTGCATGTCTTGTTGTCGAAGAAGACACCGTCTAGCGGAATCTTGCACAAAAATGCCTCGTACTGTGCTTCAAAAAGATGGACTAGCTCTTCAAGGGCTTTTCTACTTCTGAGTGCAGCCCGAAGGTATTCATGGTTTCGATGGTCGAATGTTTTTTTTTATTCATGCCACGCTGGTTACCGCCCTCACCAGCTAACATGAAATCGTAATAGAAATGATAATCCAAATCGAATATCAAGACATTTTCAATAACCATCGTAAACAAGTTGGTATTGAGTGATTTTCTATCATTCATTTACGACAAGCTTTGCCCAAAAAAAGTTGAATCGGATAGCAGTTTAGTCAATTTGTAAATATGTCTAAAAAAAGTTGAGAATATGCTAATTCAACATTTGCGATTTGAGTGAACTAATTTACGGTAAATGGGCTGTCATTCAATTGACGCTCTATCCGGTCTCCACCTTTGACCGGTTCGTAAAAGGAGAATCTCACATATAGAGCTATAGCGCGGATCATATCAACTGAAGAGTTGGCATCGTGGTAAGGTATCGGACAGCCAATTCGAAGGACTGAAGTTTAAATCTCGGTCGTGGATATTTTTTTTTTCGTTTATTTTGCTTTTTGTGGGAAAATCGAATCGATGGAATCTTGTCATTGTAGATATTTCGCCTCCACTTTTGTAGCTATATGCTATTTTGGTAAGTTTAATACAATCCTTTCATCTGGTATATTTGTTTGAGTAATTCTGTTGTTCCTGTGTTATACCTTCATAAATGTTTGCTGGGTCCTTTCTTCGGGGCCTTTGCGAGGAAATGACGGTGCAACATCTGGGCTGGTAAGGCATGGTCGGCTTTGAGTTTTTCAGCAGGAATGTGTGGTGAATCCGTACAACTATTGGGCCCTTCTTCTTTCCCATTTTAATTTTTTTTTTAATCACTCGCGGCGCGAACAGCAGAGCATACTGTGCTCGGTAAAGCTGGTTTATAGACTGACGAACTACTCATCAATGTTTTGTGGCATACACGCACAACTTGTTATATCTTATCTATACACGATCAGATTTTAAAACCTATTTTGTCTGAATAATTTTAAACCATTGCAATTCTAAAATTATTTGACGCTTTTCTTCCAATATATATATAGTTTTTCAATTATTTTCAGAAATTCCCATTAACTCCTGGATTGTACTACCACATTCGCCCCCTTCTCTATCCTAACGGGACCTTTTTAGTAAAGAATCGTCTAAATATTCCTTTTTTTTTGGTATTCTTAATTCTAACGCTAAAAATGACAACTTTATTCCTTATCATGAAAATTTATTAGTTGTTATTGATATATGCCTCTTGTCTCTTCATTCACAAATCTTTACATTTTTCTTGGAATTTTTTTCAAGTCTTTTCACTAATAGTACCCCAAGCAACCAGAATTCCCTTAAAAATGTTCATAGAAGCTTAATCAGCTCTCATTTGTGTCTGAAGAGAATGCTTATCCGCTTAAAATTTAAGATCTTAAAGCTACTTTGAAGTTCGTTTAGGTGGCTGTAGAGAACGCTATTCAGCATCTAAGAGAATGTCACGAATCTTCTACGCGCTGAGAAAAAAAATTGACAGATTGCTTAGACAACCAGATGACAGGTTTCTATGTTGCCGGACTATCATGGTCTATTACTCATGATTCTCAATTTTGACCACCGCTCTTTACTTTCTATGTTTGACAGTCGAACCTTCATTTTTGACGCTTGAAGCTTAATCTTACGACTCTTGACTTTTCCACCTCAGCTTCTTTCCGTCAACACGTTGCCTATACTACATGACTCTCAACTTTTAACCTTCCTATGTTTGACCCTCAAACATTCATTCTTGACGCTTGACTCTTAATCTCACGACTCTTGACTTTTAAACCTCAGCTTTTTTCCTTAAATTCGTGGTCTATAACTCATGACTCTCAACTTTGGGCTTCACTCCTTATTTTCTATGTTTGACCCTCGAACCTTTTTTCTTGACGCTTGACTCTTAACCTTACGACTCTTGACTTTTCAACCTCAGATTCTTTCATTCAACTTGAGGCTTATAATTAATGACTTTCAACTTTTGACCTTCGCTCTTAACTTCTTATTTCTGACCCTCGAACATTCATTATTGACGCTTGACTCTTAATCTTACAACTCTTGACTTTTCAACCTCAGAATCTTTCTTTCAACCCGTGGCTTATAGTTCATGACCTTCAGCTTTTGACCTTCGCTCTTTACTTCCTGTGTGTGACCCTCGAACCTTCATTCTTGACGCTTGACTCTTAATCTTACAACTCTTGACTTTCCAACCTCAGCTTCTTTCCTTCAATTCGTGACCTATAACTCATGACTCTCAACTTTGACCTTCACTCTTTACTTTCTATGTTTGACCCTCGAACCTTCATTCTTGACGCATGAATCTTAATCTTACGACTCTTGACTTTTCAACCTCAGCTTCTTTCCTTCAACTCGTGGCCTATAACTCATGACTCTCAACTTGACCTTCACTCTTTACTTTCCATGTCTGACCCTCGAACCTTCATTCTTGATGCTTGACTCTTAATCTTACAACTCTTGACTTTTCAACCTCAGCTTCTTTCCTTCAACTCGTGGCCTACAACTCAAGACTCTCAACTTTGACCTTCACTGTTTACTTTCTATGTTTGACCCTCGAACCTCCATTCTTGACGCTTGACTCTTAATCTTACGACTCTTGACTTTTCAACCTCAGCTTCTTTCCTTCAACTCGGGGCCTATAACTCATGACTCTCAACTTTGACCTTCACTCTTTACTTTCTATGTTTGACCCTCGAACCTTCATTCTTGCTGCTTGACTCTTAATCTAACGACTCTTGACTTTTCAACCTCAGCTTCTTTCCTTCAATTCGTGGCCTATACCATATGACTCTCAACTTTGACCTTCACTCTTTACTTTCTATGTTTGATCCTCGAACCTTCACTCTTGACGCTTGAATCTTAATCTTTTAACTCTTGACTTTTCAACCTCAGCTTCTTTCCTTCAACTCGTGGCCTACAACTCAAGACTCTCAACTTTGACCTTCACTGTTTACTTTCTATGTTTGACCCTCGAACCTCCATTCTTGACGCTTGACTCTTAATCTTACGACTCTTGACTTTCCAACCTCATCTTCTTTCCTTCAATTCGTGGCCTATACCACATGACTCTCAACTTTGACCTTCACTCTTAGCTTCATTTGTTTGACCCTCGAACCTCCATTCTTGACGCTTGACTCTTAATCTTACGACTCTTGACTTTCCATCCTCATCTTCTTTCCTTCAATTCGTGACCTATAACTCATGACTCTCAACTTTGACCTTCATTCTTTACTTTCTTTGTTTGACCTTCGAACCTCCATTCTTGACGCTTGACTCTTAATCTAACGACTCTTGACTTTCCAACCTCAGCTTCTTTCCTTCAATTCGTGGCCTATACCACATGACTCTCAACTTTGACCTTCACTCTTAGCTTCATTTGTTTGACCCTCGAACCTTCATTCTTGACGCTTGACTCTTAATCTTACGATTCTTGACTTTTCAACCTCAGCTTCTTTCCTTCAACTCGTGGCCTATAACTCCTGACTCTCAACTTGACCTTCACTCTTTACTTTCCATGTCTGACCCTCGAACCTTCATTCTTGATGCTTGACTCTTAATCTTACAACTCTTGACTTTTCAACCTCAGCTTCTTTCCTTCAACTCGTGACCTATAACTCATGACTCTCAACTTTGACCTTCACTCTTTACTTTCTATGTTTGATCCTCGAACCTTCATTCTTGACGCTTGAATCTTAATCTTTTAACTCTTGACTTTTCAACCTCAGCTTCTTTCCTTCAACTCGTGGCCTATAACTCATGACTCTCAACTTTGACCTTCACTCTTAGCTTCATTTGTTTGACCCTCGAACCTTCATTCTTGACGCTTGACTCTTAATCTTACGACTCTTGACTTTTCAACCTCAGCTTCCTTCCTTCAACTCGTGGCCTATAACTCATGACTCTCAACTTTGACCTTCACTCTTTACTTTCTATGTTTGATCCTCGAACCTTCATTCTTGACGCTTGAATCTTAATCTTTTAACTCTTGACTTTTCAACCTCAGCTTCTTTCCTTCAACTCGTGGCCTATAACTCATGACTCTCAACTTGACCTTCACTCTTTACTTTCCATGTCTGACCCTCGAACCTTCATTCTTGATGCTTGACTCTTAATCTTACAACTCTTGACTTTTCAACCTCAGCTTCTTTCCTTAAACTCGTGACCTATAACTCATGACTCTCAACTTTGACCTTCACTCTTTACTTTCTATGTTTGATCCTCGAACCTTCATTCTTGACGCTTGAATCTTAATCTTTTAACTCTTGACTTTTCAACCTCAGCTTCTTTCCTTCAACTCGTGGCCTATAACTCATGACTCTCAACTTGACCTTCACTCTTTACTTTCCATGTCTGACCCTCGAACCTTCATTCTTGATGCTTGACTCTTAATCTTACAACTCTTGACTTTTCAACCTCAGCTTCTTTCCTTAAACTCGTGACCTATAACTCATGACTCTCAACTTTGACCTTCACTCTTTACTTTCTATGTTTGATCCTCGAACCTTCATTCTTGACGCTTGAATCTTAATCTTTTAACTCTTGACTTTTCAACCTCAGCTTCTTTCCTTCAACTTTACATTCTATGTTTGACTCTCGAACCTTCATTCTTTACGCTTGACTCTCAATCTTAGGACTCTTGACTTTTCAACCTCAGATTTAAATTCTCTTGGGATTTCCCTAGAATATTTCTTTTTTTCAGCTTTAACTCTGTCTTGTTTTTGTTTTTCTTTTTTTTTTTCTAATGATAATTCGATCCTGCCTATTCTATTTCACGATTTGTTTTTATCTGTGGCACAATGGTAATTCCAAGCAATCACTTCATATTATTTACTTTGGGTGCTTGGATCATGCCATCTTTTTTTTTAAGTTTTACATGTTATATGATGGTAATTCCAAGCCATCACTTTTAGTTAGTTTGGGTCATGCCTTACCATGCCATCTTTTATTTTTAAATTTCAATTGAGCCGTGATGGTAATACCAAGCCATCATTATAGGTTACTATGGGTCATGCCTTTCCATGCCATCTTATTTATAAGATTCAATTGTTTCAAGATGGTAATTCCAAGCCATCATTTTATCATTACTTTGGGTCATGCCTCTCCATGCCATCTTTTCTAGTATAAATTGTTTCATGATGGTAATTCCGAGCCATCACTTTAAGTTACTTTGGGCCATGCCTTTCCATGCCATCTTTTTTCAAAGATTCAATTGTTTCAAGATGGTAATTCCAAGCCATCATTTTATCATTACTTTGGGTCATGCCTCTCCATGCCATCTTTTCTAGTATAAATTGTTTCATGATGGTAATTCCGAGCCATCACTTTCAGTTACTTTGGGTCATGCCGTTCCATGCCATCTTTTTTTAAGTTTTAACTGTGTCATGATGGTAATTCCAAGCCATCACTTTAGAATAATTGGTTCATGCCTTTCCATGCCATCTTTTTTAGTTTCAATTGTGTCATGATGATCATTCTAAGCCATCACTATTAGTTACTTTGGGTCATGCCTTTCCATGCCATCTTTTATATTTAAATTTTAACTGAGCCGTGATGGTAATACCAAGCCATCACTTGTTATTTTAGATCATGCTTTTTTTTCATGCCATCTTTTTTAGTTAACTTTTCCATTTTTTTATTGATTTGAATGTATTACGTTTTCTATGCCTTGATTTTGTTTAAAAAGAATTGCATTCATATTCCAATTCTTTCATTACTTTCGATTGGGGTTATGCTTCGTTTATGTCTTCTCTTATTTTACTTCTAGCCATTCATAATTTAAATATCTCATCGTTCAACAATAAAGGTAATTGAGTGTTCTTTAATTGTTTATCATTGATTAACTTAACTTTAAATTATCCGGAGTAACTTCTATCAAAAATTCATTGATAGACAGAAGTATGGTAAAATATACTTTTGGTTATCAAATCTGCTACTCTGCAGTTTAAATACCTTCTTGTTTACAATATCTATTTTATCATGCATTTTCATGTCCGCCTTTTCAAAATATTGGTTGAGTCATGCCTTCTTTACCAAAATATTCGTTTAGGACTTTTCTCAAATTACCATCTGTTCTTTATCCTTTTAACTAATCTTCCTTTTTTTTACGTTGGCAATACGACCATGCTTATTGATGTCATTTTCAAGATAAAAGTCTTGTTTGAATGTAAAAATATAATTAATATATATGCATGATAAGGAAATTTCTTATATTATATTTTTATTCTTGTGTAAGTTTTTTAAAAAGAACTGAAAAGTAACCTAGTTGATGAACAAAAGTGAATAAATGCTTTCAAATTTCATAAAAGCTTTTCGATTGTTTAATTTTAATAAAAGTAATTTTGAAACATCATTGGCCATTTTGTAGAAGTAAACTTATGAAATTCATAACGTTTTTTTTTTTTAATTTTTTTTCAAAAGAAACGAATCGCTAAAGCTAGTTACTGCTTGATCAATAAATACTTTTTTGAGAGTACTCAGTTGAATATGTTTTGAAGAAGAACAATAATTATTTCTGTTGCTTTATATACCTTTTCGTTGTGAAATTAGAATTTAAATTTGAACACCGGTTCGACTAGTATCGACTTAAACATTGGTTGAATGATCTGTAATTTACCGATCGAAACTAATTTCTATCTGTCATTGAACAAACCTGTTGCTAATTTTGAAAATTTGACCGATTTGGCATTTCACTGTGGATTCACGTTCACGTTCACGTTCATGTTCGCATCCGAGTTCCCAAGAATTGTAAACCGGGTTTTACTTTCTACTCTTCGCTTTATTACTCTTCACCCTTTGCTTGCTATCTTTTTTAACTCCTTGACCTTGACACTTTCCTCTAATTCAAAATTTATTTGGTTTACTTTTATTCTTCAGCCCTTTGGATCTTAAAACGGCTGAGGTTACTCATACAAACAAACAAACTAACAAACAAAAAGAAATACCTGTGTCACAATTCAGATTTAAAATTGAGTCATGTTCATTCGGTGCAGTCATTACAAAAGCCATATTGAGTCTATTTTAGCCATTTCACAACATCGTTTCGACTAATTATAAATGATAAAATATTATCTATGCTTTTTTTTTATTTTTTTTTTTATCTTATTCTCAAAAAATAGTTTATACTAAATATATCTTCATAGACATTTCATTTCAGTTCGATTGATATGCAAAGATTTTTGGTTTTTTTTTCTTAACGTGTTTCTACAAATCGACAAACATTTAACAAAAAGTCTAATTTTATTAATTTCAAATGTCATTTAATACAGTCCAATTGAAGCAAATCGTAAATTCCATTTTTTTAAGAATATCTTACTTTTACTGTTTGACTTCTCACTTTTTTTAATCACCAGTTTCACATTAATCCAACAATTATATCCGTGTAGAATAAGGTCCTCATCTGGATCTGAAACAGAAATGTCTTTTTGTTAATAGACGATCGCTGATAGTCAACTAGAAATATGGTATAAATTAGCATACTTACGTGACTAATCTTGCCTTAGTCGTTATTGCGAACACGTTTAACAAAAAGATTCAAATAACATTTAGTTTTGAAATTCGAATTTGATTCAACTTTTTTAGAAATAAACATTTCAACCTCAATGCCCTCTGAATGTGATTGATACAACTATTAGCAGACTTACCGAACTTGTTTAGTCAAGACGCAACATTCAACTACAGCGCTATCTATTGACATTTTTATTTATTTATCAGAATCACGACATCTATATTTGAAACCAAAACATCGATCTTAGATTTTCTACAAATGGCGGCACTTTAATCAGCACCTAAATTGAATCAGAATTCAACAAAAGTTTTGTCTTTTTATGATTTCGTACAAAAAAAATACTTAAAGAGTGTCCGAATATCGATCTACTGTTGAATTACCAGCATTTTTCACTTTGAGCTGGAATTGTTAATAATTTTTTTATTAATTGATAAATATTGTCCATAATTTGAAAAAAAAAAAAAAATTCTCGATTCGAATTTTCAGCCGACGTGCATAAGATTGATTGGCAGCTTCGGTTCTCAACTGTTTGCTGTTAACCTTAAAATAAGTACTTACGTAGCCTTAATTCGTTTGGTACTGTGAAGCTGTTTTATCAGCACGGTAACTTACGGGGAGCGGCATAGGTTAGCGGATGGATTCACTCAACCTACCGATAGAATCACAATCCTGCCTACCTGCTACGCCATTGTGGTGAATCCGTACAACTATTGGGCCCTTCTTCTTTCCCATTTTAATTTTTTTTTAATCACTCGCGGCGCGAACAGCAGAGCATACTGTGCTCGGTAAAGCTCCGCACAGAATGCAATTGATTCTTTGTTGGATTTCATATCTTTGATTGCCGCTTCTGTTTTAGTTGTTCCAAGTTATTAGTCATTTTACATCATTTTTGGAGATTTGTGAGAAAAGAAAATTTAACTCCTTTTTCAATGTTTATCACTGTTTTTTTTTTTTTCGAAAACCTAACTTATCACTTAAACATTAATCACACCACCTTGGCCTGCACCTTGAAACAGCTGACGACCTGTTCGTCCTGATCTACCAGCTTCAGCTCCACCTCGACGGCAATGGCCGGATAGGCCTGCTGCACCGGCAATCGCAGCTCGTATCGAACATCTTCCTGGGCGGACAGCGGACAGCGAGTACCCTGGAGCCACTGGCAGGCGTCCTGGCGATCCTCGGGCAGCACAAATGGTACCGTAACTCCCAGGGCCTTGGCATGAACCAACGGTTTCAAAGCCGTCACCGGGGAACCGACGGTGAAGTCCACCAGAGCGACCGCGTCCTTACCACGGCCCAGTTCACAGGGAATTTGGCTACATCCTTCGATGTTGACTGCGACCGGTTCCGGCACGTTCTCACCACCTGTAGGAGAAGAATCAGATTAGAAGACTTTTTCTTCATGCCAAATTCAATTCGTGAAAAATTACATAATTCGAAAACTTTACTCACATTTCAAAACCGGGATTACATCGGCAAAGGCTATCGGCAGCAGAACTGCCACAACTAGTGCCACGAACTTCATTGTGATTGGTATCTCAATCGAAACTGACCGATTGAACAAAACTGTAGTAGCTTTAAATAGTGTATTTATCAGTTGCCCAGATAAGTCCATCAATACATCGGTTAGTTCTGCTTCCAAGATGCTCTCGGGAAGGCTTTATCTGTCGTGACCGGTCGTTATCTCGGAGAATCCAGAAATTTTTTCAAAGGTAAAAGGCGGGAGTTTTGCCTCAAAAGTCAAGAGGCCTGGACAATCCAAACCTTAAGGGTTCCACTTGACGTTTGAAGTGCGAACAGGTGGCTGCTCAAGCTGCTTCGGAAAACGGTGCACCGTAAGTCGAGTTTCCCACTTAACTACAATATATGAATCAAGAAATCGTTGACTTTGATAGCGAGCATTCAAAAATAAAAATACCTGAATTTGCATTGAAAATTGTAAGTACGAATTTTTAATTTAAAACGACTATAATCGAAACAAAAACAAAATTTTAATGCCTAACACGTAAACGAAATAATTGATTTTTATACCCTACTCGGGCATCTACGAGGAAATTCATTTTACCGAAACCATTATTTACCGAACTTTCCCAGTTTGTTCGGTTTACCCGTTGTTGAAAATTATCGATGTTCGCTTTAAATTACCGAATTCAAAACCTTTGTTAGAGAAACCTTTTCTTTGCACAGAAAATTGCCGTTGCAATAAGGCAGCTTTATCATAAAAAATATTACCGAAAAAATTGAAAAAAAACTTGGTGATTTTCACTCAAAAACCGGTAATAATTACGAAATTTCGGTAATTTTAACCGAAAGCTCCTTGATTCTTACCGATAAATCGGTAGTTTTTGCCTAAACATTTTTAACTATGACTGAAAAGCGAGTCATAATTACCAAAAAAACTGTAAAAATTTTCGGTAATCTTTGGCCAAAAACCGTAAGACGTTCGACATAAAAATTTTCAATTGTTTCTCCTTGTTTATCTCCGGGAAATACAGGCGAGACTTTTCAACGAAAAGTATCTGGTTGGAAACCTGTCAGGTGACTGTTCGTTTTGCTGACCATTACAAAATTTTCCCACCAGCAGTCCGAATATTTTGCGCACGATTTGACCACCGTATTTTGTTTATTCACCGATGGGCAGCTTTCTTACCTTGTAGAAATGAAGTCAGGTCTATTTATAAGTCAGCTACACGAACCAGTCAGAAAAATTGGACTTTTTTTTATCACTTCCTCTATTCATATTTTCAAATTGGGCTCACATTCCTCTCACTTCATGGAATCAATAACCTTCACTTTAATTCGAATTTTAGCTCACTATAAGGTCCTTTAGGACTTCCTTATCGATTTACCATGTAAACTTTGGTCGAATAGTTGATTTCCAGATGTTTCTGGGTCTCCTACTGAGACTTTTCTGGATTTTGTTTGATCCTGCCCCAAAAAAAATTGTCAATGAATTTCAGTATTGGACCATATCTCAAAAACCACTTGACTGATTGTCACCAAATTTTGTTCACGTACACATTACATTACAAGGTAGCTTCCCTGAAAATTTCATCAATTTCCATCGATACATTCGAAATTATTCAAGAAACAAAGTGCTGCCTTTTTTTCGAATACACTCCCTAATCAAACACAATTGATAGAATGAAGTTTTTAATTTGAAATTGGTTTTCGTGGTTTGGTTTTGATCACCGCACTTTTGTATGCTTTTCTTCGATAGATATTTTTCGGTAATATATGTAAGACGAAATGAAAACTGCTGTTTTTCTACGTTTCGGCCTACTGAATTTCAGCCATCTTCAGAAAAACTGTATTTAAATAGGTAGAAAGTATGTAATAAATATTACAGTTTTTTTTAAAAAAACAATGAAAAACCAGCAACAATTGAGAAATTTTTGAAAACAATGCGAATTTTGTCATTTTTTGTAAATTTGTAAAACTTCGTCTATTATGTCAAGTGACAAAAATTGGCAAAAATGTGAAGTTTGGTAAAATTTTCCAAAAGGATTATTTTTTATAAATGGACAAATTTAATGAAAATTATAAAAAAAAATGGCAAAAATTACTAAACTTACAAAATTGTCTAAATGACAAAATTTGTAAATTGACAAAATTGATGAATTTATACAAAATTGACACAATAAATGAAAATTAACACAATTAACAAAAATTGACACAACTAAAAACAAGATTGACAAAATTGACGTACTGGAAAAAACTGCTACAAAATTATTATTATAGACAAAATAAACAAAAATGACATTGACAAACATTAACAAATTGTCAAGAATGACAAAACATCGAGAAAGATTGACCAAATTGACAAAATTGATTGAGTTGATTAAATTGTCAAAATTGACAAAATTTACCAAATTGCCATCAATGAAAAAGTTGATCCAAATTGCCATCAATGAAAAAGTTGATCATATTAACCAAAAAAATCAATAATTTACCTAAATAATGAAACTGACAATATTGACTAAAATAGCCGAATAGATAAGTGTGAAAAATTGGAAAAAATAACAAAATATACAAAAAAGTTAAAAAAAAAATTACAAAATTGGTGATAATGGCAAAAGTGACCAAATTGGCTGAATTGACAAAATTGAAAAAACTGACATAATTGACCAAATTGATAGAATTGATTTTTTTATTATTAAATTGACCCAAGTGACAAAATTAACTATTTACTACTTTTAAAACATTAACGAAATTGACAAAATGGACTAAACTTAATTCGTAAAATTAATGAATTTAAAAATCATTTTAAAAAATTATAAAATTGACAAAATTACCAAATTGGACATTTGAAATTTTGTCAATGTTGTAAATTTTGTCTTCCATTTTGTGTTAATATGATCAATTTGTCAATTTTGCAAATACTTCCAATTATGTTATTTACATATGTCAATTTCGGCACTTTGGTTCATTTTGCCAAATTTTTTATGTTAATTTTGTAAATATTGTCATTATTTCATTTTTCTAAATTTTGTCCGTTGTGTCCATTTTGTCAAATATGTCCATTTTGCCAATTTTGCTAATTTGGTCAATTTAATCAGTTTTGTCTTTTTGTCAACAATCATAATTTTGCCCATTTCGTCAAAGTTGTATATTTTATCCTTTCTGTCATTTTTGACAATGTTAGTTTTGTCCATTTGTTTAATTTTGTCATTTATGCCACTTTTTTCAATTATGTGAATTCATGTAAATTCTGTTAACTTTGTCTTTTTTTACAAATTTTATAATCAAGCCAATTTTTAAAAATATTTGTAAAAGTACGTCAACCTTTATAAAAAGGCACATTTGTTCAATTTTGTTATTTTTGTCATTTTCATCACTTTTTTTCATTTTAATCATTTTTGTCATTTGTGTATTTTTTTCATTTCAGTTACTTTTGTTAATTTTTGTCATTTTCATTATTATTTTTGAAATTTTGTCACTGTTTTTAACTTTGTAAATTTTGCTAGTTTTTTTAGTGTTGTCTTGGATGATGATTTAGTGAACTTTGTCAATTTGGTAAAATATATCAGTTATGTATTTTTCGTCCATTTTGTCCATTATTTTACAATTTCGTCAATGTTGTTAATTTTGTCAATTTTAAAAATTTTGTTATTCTTGTCAATTTTGTCAATTTTGTAAATTTGTCAGGTTTCAATTTCGAGAACTTTCACAATTTTGTCATTTTCCTAAATTTTGTCCGTTGTGTCAATTTTGTCAAATTAGTCCATTTAGCCAATTTTTCCAATTTTGGTCAATTTAATTAATTTTGTCTTTTTAGTCAACAATGATAATTTTGGCCATTTTGTCAAATTTGTTAATTTTGTCAATTTTATAATTTTGGACAATTTGGTCAATTTTGTGAATAATGTCAGTTTTGTCATTTATGTTAATTTTGTCCCTATTTGTTAAATTTGGTCATTTGTGTCACGTTGATCAATTTTGTGAATTTATGTCAATTTTTTCAATTATGTCAACATTGTCTTTTTTACAAATTTTATAATTAAGTCAATTTTTAAAAATACTTGTAAAAATACGACAACCTTTAATAAAAGGCACATTTTTCAATTTTTAAATTTTGTTATATTTATCACTTTTGTCATTTTAATCATTTTTGTCATTTGTGTATATTTTTATTTCAGTTGCTTTCGTCAATTCTTGTCGTTTTATCACTGCTGTCATTTTCATTTTGTTTTTTTTTTTTTGGAATTTTGTCACCGTTGTCAACTTTGTAAATTTTGCTAGTTTTTTTAGGTTTGTCTTGAATGTTGATTAAGTGAATTTTGTCGATTCGGTAAAATATTTCAGTTATACATTATTCGTTCATTTTGTAATTTTTTTTACAATTTTGTCAATGTTGTTAAGTTTATCAATTTTATAAATTTTGTTATTTTTGGCAATTTTGTAAATTTGTCAATACTGTCCATTTTGTCAATTCAATCACGTTTACAAAAGTTGTCATTTTCGAGAACTTTCGCAATTTTGTCATTTTTCTAAATTTTGTCCGTTGTGTCAATTTTGTCAAATTAGTCCATTTTGCCAATTTTGAAAATTTGGTCAATTTAATCAATTTTGTCCGTTAAGTCAACAATGATAATTTTGACCATTTTGTCAAATTTGTTAATTTTGTCAAATTTGTAATTTTTTGACTATTTGACAATTTGATCAATTTTGTGAATAATTTCAGTTTTGTAATTTATGTTAATTTTGTCCATTGTGTGTATTTATTGAATTTGGTCATTTATGTCACTTTTATCAATTTGGTGAATTTTGTAAATTTTGTCAATTCTGCAAATTTTATAATTCAGTCAATTTTTAAGAATATTTGTAAAAGTACGTCACCCTTGAAATTAGGCTGATTTTTTTCAGTTTTGTTATTTTTGACATTTTTATCAGTTTTATCATTTTAATCATTTTTATTAATTATATTTTTTTTCGTTTTAGTTACTTTTGTCATTTTTATCAATTTTGTCATTTTCGTTTTTTTTGTTATATTTCAAATTTTGTCACATTTGCAATTTCTTCAATTTTGTCAATTTTGCAAATTTTGTTGGTTTTATCTAAGATGTTGATTTTGTGAATTTTGTCATTATATCAACTTTGTATTTTTTTTTTTAATTTTTCGTCCATTTTGTCCACTTTGTCCATTTGGTCCATTTTGTCCCTTTTTGAATTTCACCAATGATTTAAATTTTGTCAATTTAATCTATTTTGCAAATTTAGTGATATTTGTCAATTTTGAAAAAAAATTGTCAATTTTGTGCGTTGTGTAAATTTGGTCAATTTTACATAAGTCGATACTTAATCTGCATGATTTGTTCAAGTTGTTTCTGGGATATAGAATGCCGAATTTTTCTGCTTTCCCAGCGTAGATTTTTGGCAGTATTGAAGTTCCTTAGAAATGCTCATCTTAGAAAGCATATATTTTGAAATAGAACGCTTCACTTACCGCAAAACAAATCTCCTATCAAATGCACGTTATTTTCGCAAGGACGTTTCTCACAAATGATTCACAAATTCACCATTTTTTTATAAATCTCAAATCGACTAGAATCCGTTGTTTACAAAATTCAGTTTCCACATCCAAGTGCTCATTGCCCCGCCACCTACCACTCGATTCGAACGAAACTAGTTGCCCGTCCGACGAGCAGAGTCCGCCACCGTCGTTTTATGGCAAGATTGGTAGGCTTTATAGCGCGGCAACGCGCGCAATTTTCTCTTTCAACTGGTAATCAGAATCGGAACCTGATAGCAGAGCAGCACCTCGTTCCATTCGTCCTTCAGCTCCCAGCGAAGGTTTCCGCGAAGCTGTAACATTTTCGAAAGATTGTTTCAATTGTTTAGAACAACGCAGGTTTGCGCCACTTACCGCCGGAAGTAGATGGCTAACCTGGATGACCGCCTCAAAAAGCAGACCCTGATCCGATTGTAGCGGACACTGTGTTCCATCGCACACGTTTGGTGTTATGGTAGCTCGAGTTCGGATAGCGTTCAGTATGAAATAGGCCTCGTGTCGGAGCGCCGTTGCCGGTGGACTTCCTGCAAAGAAAAAGAGGAGAAAAACAGTCCAGTCTTACACGTCTGTGGGAAAAAATGCGATACTTTGCTGATGCGATTGATATAGAGAGTTCTGTTGAAAAGAGTTCAATAGCTTTGGCAAATATTTACTTTGTAGTCGCGGTAAACTTGTGAAAATACAGAATTAGATTGGTAGTAAAAGTTCCAAACTCAAGTAGTTTTAAGTAGTTTTGTGTGCATTATTCACAGCCACGGAAAGTTGAGGTTTTATTATTGTGCTAATGAATTATTAGACCTTTAAAACATTCTTAGTTAACGGGTTTTCACATAACAATAATAAAAATAAACTTAAGTGAGACTTTAAAACCTATTGACTTCAACTAAAAATCATTGAAGGTGTCTCAAACAGATTGTTTAAAATGAAAAATAAATTTTTATGGAACTTTAAGAATTCTTGAAGCCAAAGTCAATGAGAAATGGGTCTATATCTCGAAAAGTTATAATTTTAGCAGCGTCAGAAATCTTCGGTCCGTGTTTTTCGGTCTAAAAAAATATTGGCAGGTCAACGTAAGAGCTATCACATCCATTCTGGATTCACCGCATCTAAAGGCGGATTTGAGAAAAAAGAACAACGACAAATGAGTACAATATTTATTTTTCGTATAAGTTTGAAATCCCTCCAGTATTTGTGGAACAATTTGAACAGTATGTGTATAAAAATTTAGTTTTGAGTCAGTCTCGATATTTTTCAAAATTTAGGAATGTATGTTTTAAGTGTGTAACAACCGAAAAGGCACTGAAAATTGAGTTCGTTTGCCCCTGTGGTTATGCATTTTTTTGTAAAAAAAAATTGAAAATTTTTCTTTAACGTAAAATTGTAACCATAAAACTAAACTTCTGTGATTTTTTTAAGCAAAAAATAAAATTTGCCACCTAGAGGGATAAAGAAATATATTGTTCAAAACAAACTTTTGATTTGTTGAATACGGTTAAGCGCGGTGAGAAGCTGAAGAGATTTTTTTTACAAATTGAAGAATCAGACGCAAGACAGAAGCAAGGTGTGAAATTTGAGAAATTAATAAACGAAAACGAACAGGATTTCAATGATGCTCATCGAATGATGCGTGGAAAAAGTTTTACAGTTTAGATTCAGGCACCTCTTAGAATATGGGTAAGTAGGCGATGGCTTGTTGTTTTCTCACGTGTTCTTTTTTTCACTCCGTCACAGTGAACATTAAATTTTTGAGGTTCCTAAGTAGGGTTTGTTATTGTGAAATTGTGATTTTTGTTTCTTAGGATTAGGTAATGGATAAAGCATAGTGATCAATAATTGCATGTTTCATTGTATGTGCCCGACCCGATTTTCCGTGGATTTCATCAACCTCCAACAGTTGACATCGTTGAATGATCCGCTGCACTACTATAACGACACATTTGAATTGTTCGGATTACTGCATGTGTCAGTCATGATGTGTGGTTACAGTCACAAACTGTTAATTGATTATATCGATGTTCTAAACTTTCACATTTCTCCCGAAAAATCTTCTGAATAGCTTTTAGTTTTTTATTGCGATAGCTATGCATTCTAACTTCACTCACCATTGGTACGGAATTCAACCGTCACAGTTGAAGTCATCCCTCGGAAGAGGGTGCAAGGGGTAGTAGAGCAGCTGGAAATCCGAATAGATTGAACATCAAAATAGGCACCTATAATATTGATACAGGAAAAGACCAACAAGCCAAGTTTTATGTTTGGTTTTTCTTAATTTATCAAAAAATTTACCACAATCTTCAAACACGAGGGAACGGGCAGCGTCGCCCAAGGCAGGCCATCGCGGTCTCCACCAGCCACCCCCCAAGCTTGGCTTCTTCGTTGGCTGCGGAAAGTTGGAAATTCCCGGAATCAACGATACGGCTAGGACGGTAATCCCAACAACAATCCACTTCATCCCTTAACTGCCTTGCGGTTATTCAAAAATCGACCACCAACAATCAACAAGACGCGGAGCTTAGCCTGAATAATACGATAACAGTCCCGGTTAGATATGTGCGCGCCCCGGGGCAATAAATCACTCGTGTGTTTTGCAGAAAGTTTAGTTGCTGTAGGACTTGCAACTGCGATGTGAACGACTTGAGGTAAATATCGGTACTAACTCAGGTGCCGGTTTGCCGGTTCGATTTAGTCGCCCTTTTGGTCAATTGGGCAGCGGGGCTCATCTCGTTAAGCGGTGACACTCACTAGTGAGGTGTAACTTCCAGAAAACTGTTAACCAATTGTTGCGTGATCTGCGGCCGTTTGACTTTCGGGTACACATGTCGAACACGCTGTTACAATTTCATCGTTTCCGGATTTCCACAGTACAAATAGCGAGACCAAAATGGGTGCGAATGCAAGTTCGTTTCGTTAGCTTTCTCTCAAGTCAATCAACATGGCTAAGCTACAAGTTGTAGCTGCAATTTTGCTTTTTTCTGCGCAACTGGTTGCAGCTGATGAAGAGGTAAGAAATCGATAATTTTAACCTGAACTTAGCTTTATAGTTTAGAATTTTAACTAAGAATTATAAGCTTAGTTTGAGTGAAGTGTCCGAAGAAACCTAAAATTGCGTATTTTCTTTAAAAAAAAGCCTTCAAAGTTAAATATTACTTTTTTTGTAGGGAAATGAATCCAACTTAGATGAAATTTCAGGGACTAGATAAGAGAAAATCGATGTTGAAAAACATTCGAAAAAAATTCGCCTTGTCTCCCGGTAGGACTTGAACCCACATCTTGCGCCTCTCCGGGGCCCATGTATTAACATTCTACTACAGGAGACCAACCTGGCGTATGACATACGCCAGGTTGGTCTCCTGTAGTAGAATGTTAATACACATTCAATACACATTCAACATCGATTTTCTCTTATCTAGTCCCTGAAATTTCATCTAAGTTGGATTCATTTCCCTACAAAAAAAGTTTCGCTGACTGAATGTTTGAGTCAAGATCCATCTCTGGGTCGCAATTTAAAAAAAGTTAAATATTACGTTACGGCATCCTACACCGACTTGAATTGCTCATCCGGCGTCGGGAGCCACCCAACCCGTTAGTATTCCCCAATCGTGAGATAACCCTTTCCCAACGATTTCCACTGCGAATAAGGTAAAGTCTTATCTCCGCAGCTTCGATCGTTCGGAACCGCGTTACTCAGATACTCCCCGAAGGTGAAGCATCCTACGCACGAACGCAGAGCACCCACGGCATCTCTACGCAGAAGATGTTACCTTATATTATGCTTCAAACCGTGGGGTCGGACGTTCTCCGTCAATGGGGTCAGTCTACTCCGACCGTTGTCCAGTCATTTTGTATCCGTTTGGCTGGCAACCCTAGGATTTTTGAACCGCGGCTTTTTCTGCCCGTTGTGTGCCAGACCGAGAGCAGCTCGTCCTGGACTCGTAGCTGTCAAGGCACACATTCTGGACTTTGCACCGATTTGAGAGGCTTTCCCGGCGTCGAGAGCCACTCTATCCGTGGGTATTCCCCGGCAGTGGTTTACCCCCTTCCGAAGAGGTCTGCCACGAAGAAGGTCATGTCTAATCCCAGCCGTTTCGCGAAATGATCGCTATGCGTATAGGCCCCGCTTACCGTCCAATCGCACACCAACCTCGGGCTTCGAAGATGACATCTATGATCGATTCGCTCCCGTTTCAGTGGTCGATTCTGGTGTTACCTACGTTCGCCAGGTCTAGATGGGAGACCAAGTCCGCGCTTAAGCGCTCATCGGCAATTCTAGTTCAAGTCAAACTCCAGCATATATACCCTGCCTCTTGTTACGAATCAAGACTAAGGACCTCTCCTCTAACGACTCGAGGTCTGGCCTTTACTCGCAACTCGAGACTAGCTTGATTCCCACGACTATCGTGCGCTCCGCCTCTGTTCAAGATCACTGCAAGAGACCATCCTCTAGCGACTCGAGATCTTGGCTTCGCTGGGTTTGTCTCGAGGCCTTTCCCCTTTGCCCGTCCGTGTGCCGAATCGAGAGCACTCAGAGACTCAGATGAATCCCGACGGTGATGTGTCATCCTACCCGACTCGAGTGGTTCATCCGACGGCAACGTAAGACCACTCTACCCGAGAGTATTCCGCGACGTGAATACTCTTCTCCCTGCGAGTTTGACTGCGGAGAAGGTCATGTCTTATCCCCACAGCCTCCGCTGCAGAGGGCGCGTTCGACTCAGATATTCCACGACGACAACGTTGGAGGTATCCTACATGAAGGAGTCACCCTACATCGGTCGCGGACTGGTGCTGGTTCCAACTCTTCTGCAGGGCAGTCACGGTCTGGGTGAACCCATCGCTGACCACGCGCCAATTGGCATCCTCACACATCCTCCGCACGATGCTGTCGGCTGTCGTGTCTGGTCCGCAGGCGGCAAGCATGTTAGTGCGTACCCCTTCGAACCTTGAACAGTTGAACACTACGGGCTCTGGTTTCTCAACTGTGTCACCGCAGGTTGGGCAGAAAGACGAGGCCACGTGTCAAAACCGATATGATGGTACTGCATGAAGCATCCGTGACCAGGCTTGTAAAAGGTCACCATCGTTTGAATTTTTCCGGAGACAATCACCACACATCGTTCGTGACAATCGTGGAGAGCGCAATCGTTTGATCGGAGAGCAAAAAAATGTCAAATGAAATTTTGATCTTTGTTGTGGTTAGTCGTTTGACTTTCATCACTCTTGCGTAGATAATCGAGATAATAATTCCACATTGTTCGACCAACACATCCAAACATCACCCAGCGCTGCAGAATTGCGAATTTTTTTTCAACAGGAGGGAGTGAATAGAAAAGATTGCATTTACTTATTGAGTCTGTAAGTTCTGCTGCGTGAAAGAGATAGGCGATGTCGTAAACTGTCGGGAATTATGGTCGTTTGACCATCAAATTATCCCTCTCGTGTACCAAGACACGAAATTTCGTTCGACAATCACACAAAGAAGAATGAATGTCGTTTCGTTTGATGGTAGTCGACTGTTCGGCAAGTTTTCGGTCGCATTCGTTTGATGGCACGAACAATGAAACTGATGCGCGACTGTCAGAGAAAATGTCGATGGTTTACAAGTCTGTCCGTGACCAGTCAAGAACTGTGTCATGCAGAAATTCACCTCTCCGTGTCTCCGATCCATCCAGAATCCGACGTTAGGGATAAGACGATGAGTCTACCGGCCACGTTCCGAGCTGTCCCACTGGTGCTGCCAGTTGGACATCGAAGCCTCTCTGGCATGTTTCCGCACATCGGACATATGCCTGTGCTCGTGGCAGAAGATATCTTTCTCTAGCAAGACCGAGATGGGCATCACCCCCGCCACAACATCAACAGCTACCGAGGACACCGTTCGGTATGCGCTGATTACTCGCAGGTTCATCAGCCGCTACACACTGCAGAATGTTCGTAGGCTACACTGCTTGCTCAAAGCTGCCGCTCCGCAAAATGGACGAGGTCACACTTGCCAGGAGTTATTTGACATGGTCCGTGAAAGAGCTGCTGTCGACATTGCCGCTCTTTTGCAGGCGTAGTCGACGTGGGCCGTAAAGCTCAGCCGGTCGTCGATCATCACCCCCAGGTACTTGATCGTACGCTTCGATTCGATTTCGCACGGTCCAGCGGCAATCGTCCTTGATTGTGCTGAAATCTGCTGAAAGGTTGGTGATCAGCACCATCTCGGTCTTGTGGTGAGCCAGACGCAAGCTCTTGGAGCTCATCCAACTTTCCACCTTCTCAATAGCTACTGTGGCGGGTAGCTGGACCTCTCCGTTTGATGGGCCCGATGCCAGGAGAACCACGTCGTCGGCGAATCCCACAAGTCTCACTCCCGTGGGGAGACGCAGTCTCAGCAGTTCGTCGTAGATAATGTTCCACAATACCGGGCTAAGTATCGATCCTTGTGGAACCCCTGCCGAGACTCTCACTGTTTCCAGTCCCTCGCTGGTCATATACTGTAGTTGGCGGTTACGGAAGTAACACTCCACAATCCTACAGATATATGCCGGAATCCTCATACGAATGAACGACGACGCAATCGCTGCCCAACTGACGCTGTTGAAGGCGTTCTTCACGTCACGGGTGACCTCTACGCAAAACCGGTCTCTCTCCTCTTCTTTAGTCTGGCTTCGTCTGCCCCTTCGATGTCACGTCGAATGACATCCACCGTACTGCGGCCTTTCCAAAAACCGAACTGTTTATCGGATAGGCCGTTCGCTTTTTCGGTGTAGAGCTGGATCCTGCTCTGTACCACCTTCTCTATCACCTTTCCAGCAGTATCCAGGAGACATATCGGGCGATATGCTGAAGGGTCATCTGGTAGCTTACCCGGTTTTGGCAGGAGCACCAATCGCTGCCGCTTCCACACGTCTGGAAAGACCCTTTCATACAAGTACCGTTGCAGTGATGACCGAAACATTTCAGGATGTTCCATGAGCGCGGCCTTCACTGCTACATTAGGGATGCCATCCGGACCCAGAGCTTTGTTCAACTGGAGGGACTTAGCGGTGTCGCGCAGTTCCTCCAGCGAAATCTGCTCCTCTTCACTCGTATCCCAGTCGTATGGGACCCTCGGCCATGTAACTTCTCCATGCTGTGGGAACAGCTCGTTGACGATTTTTCGCAGTTTGTTCGGACACGATTCCTATGGCGCGCTTCAAATGTATAATATATAGGAGAATAGAAAGAAGGCACTATGTTTACCTGTTTTTAGGGACTTTTGGTTGCTTGGATGGAAGTGAAATGCTCGAAAATCGTACAATTTGTGAAACGCCTCTGTGTAGACAACATCTGAGCATTTGTCATAAGAAAATTTTTAAATAATTTTGATATAAAGAACCTGATGTCTGTTGAAAAGAATTTACAACCTTTAGTTCATTAAATCAAAACCCAATATCTAGGTATCATTTAAATTGTTTTTTTTTTCTTCTTTAATACCTGCAGCCCGAATTCAAGATGCACTTCATGGGGTTGGACAAGTTGGACGGTTCGGAGAAGTACCTCGATTACAACTACACCGGAGAAAAGCTTTCGGACATGAGTTTCAAAATGTCCGGCCATGCCCGGCTCCTGGTGGACATGGACGACAGCTACACCGTCAACATGCGGCTCAGTGCCGCCGAGGTGGGCGAAGACGTTTCGAAAAGTGAAGATTTGCTCAACATTCAGAAGACGTTCTGCGAGTACATGCGAACCACCTACAAGAGCTATTTCTACGACGTGGTCAAGGATGTGAGCAATTTCCCGCACTACGACAAGTGTCCGCTCCCGGCGGCCGACTATTGGATCAAGGATTTCGAGTTCGACGGGGAGGAGTACAAACCGTTCCTGCGGGAGGGAGCTTTCTGGTCCGAGTTTACCCTGACCAAGGACGGGAAACCGGTGGCCGGGTTGACTTCCAGATGGGAGATTCGGGCGGACTAGGGCCGATAATAATGTGTAGTTTTTAAGCTTGCTGATAATCTACTAGGGCTTTATTTTGGTAATAAATTGTTAATTTTCGCATAAAAAAAACTTTATTTCGATTGGAAATTATTAAGGCCCGAAATGTTAGAAAGCGCCTAAGTTTATACTATCTGATATTGAATATTTTTGTTGTTGCAGCCCTTTAGGAACTGGAAAGGAGAAACCTAGACTACTTGCTGTAACTTGGAATAACTTCATTTTACTTACTTATCACTGTTTACATAAAAAACCATGGTAACTATGTTTACGATGAAAAAACTTCACTACTTCCTTTGCAACGTTTCTTTCTCATCGCTTCTCTTTTCACCACATTGGGTCTAAACCGGATGTTTGGACCAAAAATACAGAACCCTTCGAAAAGGGATGGCATAAGAGCAAGTTCACTCGTGTTGGGAGAAAGTGGTAGAAATTTTGACACTTTTAGCACATTTTGAAAACTTTTCCCTATTTTTACAACATGTGTTGTTATCTCGCATGCTGTGATGCAAAAATAGCAATAGTTCTATCACATACTGCTGGAATAGAAACAGTGCTGTAAAAAATACAACGCCCAAAAATATTGAAAACATTTTTGAATGGTAAAATTTTCAAAATGTGCTACCAGTGTCAAAATTTCTACCACTTCCCCACAACAACAGTGAACTTGCTCTAAGTATACAGATTTGCAAAAAATAAGTCCTCAGCAAAGTACAAAATACTCTGCAAAGCTTTGTGCCGATATATGAAAATCAACTTTATTCTCCAAAAAACTTATCTTATCACTGCGTTCCGGCCGTAACCTCATGCCTGGACAGCTTCCAGTACATGTTGATGCGCATTACAACATTATCCTCGAGATCCAGCAAATCGGCCGTAAACCGCCAGTATCCGGGAGCGGCAAACGGCGTTACCCAGTCGGTCATGGCCGGCCAGTCCTTCACCCAGTACACACCCTTGGAAAACGGGCAAAAATACTCCTCACCGACCTCCGGAAAGTTGGTATAACCTAGCCCGAAGTGCTGGAACTCTTTGTACATTCCGTTCAGCACGTCACACACCGGTGCCTTGACAAGCTTCAGCGGGGACATCTTGAACTGATCGTTGCCCAGCTTGCTGTGAGCCATCGACATGTGGAACAGATAGTTGTTGTCAAAGTCCACGAAGGATTCGCCGGTCCCATTGAGTACGTAGGTGGTCCGGTTGAATTTGCGAACCCGTACCGCGGATGCGTTGATCAAATCGAAGCCTAGGACCTGCTCGAAACGATCGAACTGGGCATCCATCACATCTCGCGATCGGTTCCTAGCGTTCCCGGTAATCAACAGGCTGTCTTCTGCGTTCACCACCTGTAGAAGGCCGGAAGTCGTAAACAATCCGCAAATTAGTACCAATCCGGTGGCGTGCATTTTTGGAAATAAGCTTAAGGACGGTGCTCGCTTCGAATTAAATGCAGCTACTTGTTGTTCGTGTCAAATCACTATTCCCTAGTAGATTCTAAATTGGATACTTCTGATGCAGTAACATAATCAGGCTTTGTACATCATAACAAAAATCAATTATTTCCGGTCACAGAGAGTAACAATCTAAAGACCAATCGGTCATAGTTTTTTTTTGTTACCAGTCCAGTGAAGGAATGTAGGTAAAATGTATCGTCCCAATCTGTATTATTTTTGATAATACTTTGACAATTGACAAACGATCAATAGAGCATTTCCTGAGACAGATGGTGGTAGGGTAGTATTTTGTTTTTGTTTTGAAAAATGTAAACACCTACTGGTCGCCATTTTGAACTTGGGAGATTAGCACTGTTAAATTATTTCTTCAAAAGATATATTTTTTTTCAAATTAACGTTACATAACATCAACATTACCTCCAAAGTATGTCATGTCTACAATTTTTTAATTTTAGCTAGTTTTAAAAATTAGAATTTTGCATAACCATTACTATTGCACCCCCGATTTGGTTTCGTTACTATCCGGCCATTGAACATGCGTAGTGTTGTTGTTATTTTTACCCTACCACCAGATGCCGAAAATTGTAAACATGAGAAATCAGCTGTTCGGTTGACAAGTCGGGAAATGCTTTATTGTAATAACACTACTGTAACAAGATATAAGGAGTGTATCAAAAATTAACTATAAACATATTTGGGCCTTCTACTTACTAACGCGTGAACGCGCACAACTGTGTTCACCTGTATGTAGCATCTTGATCTGTCAAGAGTGAACCAGCGCTTTGTGTACGTTTGAAACATTCGTTTCTCCCAAAATGTCGCGAATTAAAAAAGAAGTTATAATACATACAGATAAAAACCAAAATATGAGCGCTAATAACCATAGCAGCTTTGCCTACTAGCGACACGTCGCATACGTCGCGACGTTGAAAATCAGAACGATGCATCGCCAGTTTCCTAGGAGACTTGAAGCATGCGATTGATGGCCCAAGGAAAATCAACAATCAATAACGTAAACAATGTTTGTGCACCACATTGAATTCGCCTTCTGAACTGAAAACAAAATAACAAACCTACGAATGACAGAAATCTCGCCAGTAAAAAGTGTCGCTAGTAAAACTGTTGCTATTCGGTTTGGTGCTACACACATAATAAAATTCGTTTGTTGGACACTTGGATGCGAGAGAAGGGCATCGCGATGAATGAAGTGGGGAAACATTTCGACATTCATCCGGCAAGCGTAAAATCCATCATCCACAAGTTCGGGGAACACTATACGCTCGATGATTTGCCAGGAAGAGGCAGAAAACCAGGACCATCTACCCAAATCTGGACCGTAAGGTAATCAACCTCATCAACCGGAATCCAACCACTTCCATCTGTACCGTTGAGCCGTCAACACGTACGCCGGAGCATCGTATCGTTGCTGTGTACCTGCAGGAACATTTTACATTATTTATTTTTTTTCCTTACCTGTTTTTCAATCAGCACTTTTCAGTGCTAAAATTATTTTCATTTTCTTTTATTCATATTTTCTCTTTTCTTTCCAGCATGGGGAAGTCATCGACTGGGTCAAGGGCTGGTAGAAAGCGAATTGCCGAAACTAATTCAGGTCCATCGCCCAAAAAAGTTGAAATTTCCAATTCATTCGATGTCCTTCATAATATCGGTGATGAGGAAATATTCATATTTAATTCTGATAAGAGTACTAAGAAACCTTCTTCTTCTTATACTCTTAAAAACGAAAAGATTCCACCAATAACGGTCACGATTCCTGACTTCAATGCCTTTCGAAAAGAAATCGTCACTTCCGTTAAGGATGTGAAGATTTCTTTTCAGATCGGTCGAAGGGGAACTGCTCGTATATTGGCGGAATCTTTTAATGATTTTCAAAAAATTTTAAATTATTTGAATAATAAAAAACATCAATTTTTTACTTACGACACTAGAAGTGATCGTCCATTTAAAGTTGTACTTCGTGGTCTCACCGGCGATCAGACACCGGATGAGATCACAGCTGAATTAAATTCTTTGTTAGGTTTCTCTCCAATTCAAGTAATTCAAATGAGGAAAAGAACCAACACGAATAATACCAGTAGTGTTGGTTTTGCTCCTGAGCTTTATTTGATCCATTTTAAAAAGGATCAGGTCAATAATTTGCAAATTTTGGAAAAGGCTCGTCTTATGTTTCATTGTCGAGTAAAATTTGAACCTTTTCGTAAATCCCATACCAATTTTTTACAAAATATTACGCAATGTCGTCGTTGTCAAGCTTTTTGTCATGGCACTAAAAATTGTAGAATGAATGCCAGATGCATGTTTTGCGGCTCATTCGATCATGAAAAATCTAAATGCCTTTTTGGTGGTGATAAGCCAAAAACAGATTTTTTTAAGTGTGCGAATTGCGCAGGTAATCATTCCTCGAATTCTCTAGAATGTCCCGTTAGGGCAAAAATTGTTGCTTCTAGGAAAAATCCCAAAGTTTCCAGAAAAGTTTCTTCTCCTCTTTCCTCTTTTTCGTCTTCACACGTCAGACCGGCAAACAACCTGCCTGTTCGCAGTCAGCCTCGGCCTACATTGGATTCACGGCTGGGTAATACCCGAAGTGATTTTAATGTTACCTGGGCTGATTCTGCGCCACAGACTCGTTGTTTATCGTTCTCAGAGGTTGTTGAAAATGGGTTGCCCTCTTCAGGTTTAACTAATAAAAATGGGAAAAAACCAAGTCTCAACGTTCATGCGAAGGCTTGGGAAAATCCCCGAAATTTAAATACTTTTTCTTCTCCTTCCTCTTCTGATTCTAACAATTTTGTTGATTTGGGTGAGATTACTGAGGAAAAATTAAAATTTTTGCATCAAAACTTAATGGAAATGATGCAACTTATGTTGAAAGCAAATTCAATGTTTGAAGCTTTCCAAACTTCTTTTAATTATGCTAACAAAATTATTATGACTTTACGATTCCCTCATGGATCCAAATAGATGTTTAAATATTATGAATTGGAACGCTAGATCTTTGCTGGCTAACCAAGATGAATTCTTTTTATTTTTGAAAACTCAAAACATACATATTGCTGCCATCACTGAAACTTTTTTAAAGCCAGACAATAACTTGAAAAGCAATGCTTTCTTTAAAATTTTACGAAATGATCGACTTGATCGACAAGGTGGGGGTGTAGCTATTGTCATCAATAGTCGTCTCAAATTTAGACTTCTTCCTTCTTTCAATACAAAAGTCTTAGAAACAATTGGAATTGAATTAGAAACTTCTATGGGGAAAATTATAATTGTTGCCGCATATTTGCCTTTTCAATGTAGCGGCGAACAGAAAAATTTTTTGAAGGGAGATTTGCAAAAACTCACCAGAAATAAATCTAAATTTTTTATTATTGGTGACTTTAATGCAAAACACCGATCTTGGAATAATATTTCCTCAAATTCAAATGGGAATATTTTGTTTAATGACTGCTCTGCAGGTTATTATACTGTTGAATATCCTAATGGGCATACTTGTTTTTCTTCAATTAGAAATCCCTCCACAATTGATTTGGTTCTAACGGATTTAGGCGAGCATTGTAGTCAATTAGTTACTCATGCGGACCTCGATTCAGACCACCTTCCAGTAACATTTTCTTTATCCCAAAGTCCCATTGAAAACCCTTTAAAATCAACTTTTAACTTTCAAAAGGCTAACTGGGAGCGATATATGAATTTTATTGAACGTAATTTAGATGTAAACGTTCCATTGAATTCAATAGAAGATATTGATTTGGCTGTAGAAAATTTGACAACTGCAATAGTCAATGCTAAAGTCGCTTCAATACCTAAAGTTAAACATAAATTCAATCAACCTTTGATCGATGATGATCTTCAGTTTTTGATACGACTGAAAAACATTCGTCGACGCCAATATCAACGTACTAGAGATCCTTATTTGAAATTAATTTATTGCGACCTTCAAAAAGAGATCAAACGTCGTTTAAATTTCATTCGTAATGAAAATTTTGCTAAAGCAGTAGAGGATATAAAACCCTACTCAAAGCCATTTTGGAAATTAACTAAAATTTTGAAAAAGCCCCAGAAGCCAATTCCTACTTTGAAAGATGGGGATAAACTTCTTTTAACTAATTCAGAAAAGGCTCAAAAATTAGCCCAACAATTTGAGTCTGCTCATGATTTTAATTTAAACGTTGTAAGTCCAATTGATGCTCAAATTTCCCTAGAATTTGATGATATTCTTTCAAAGCAAAATGTGTTTGAAAGTTCTTGTGAGACAAATATTGATGAACTTAAATTGATTTTCAAAAAATTTAAAAATATGAAAGCTCCAGGGGAAGATGGGATTTTCTATATTCTTCTTAAAAAGTTGCCTGAAAGCACTTTAAATTTTTTAGTTAAAATTTTCAACAAATGTTTTCACTTGGCCTATTTTCCCAATAAATGGAAAAATGCCAAAGTAACTCCAATTTTGAAACCTGGAAAAAGTGCTTCAGAGCCTTCAAGTTATCGACCAATTAGTTTGCTTCCATCTTTAAGTAAACTATTTGAGAGAGTTATTTTGAATAGAATGATGATTCACATTAATCAGAATTCTATTTTCCCTGATGAACAATTTGGTTTTCGTCATGGACATTCTACTACACATAAACTTTTGAGTGTAACTAATATGATTAACGCTAGCAAATCTGAGGGTTATTCAACTGGTGTTGCTCTTCTTGATATTGAAAAAGCTTTTGACAGTGTTTGGCACAAAGGTTTAGTAGCTAAATTAGCTCGATTTGATTTTCCTGTATATCTCACCAAAATTATTCAAAATTATTTGACTAGCCGAACCTTACAAGTAAGCTATCAAAATTCATGCTCTGAAAGGACACCCATTAGAGCTGGTGTCCCTCAAGGCAGTATACTTGGGCCAATTTTATACAATATTTTTACTTCTGATCTTCCTGATGTCCCAGAAGGAAAAGGTAGAAGATTATTTGCTGACGATACTTTGCTTTCAGCCAAAGGTCGAAATTTACGGGTGGTACGCAGTAGATTGCAACAAAATTTAAATTCCTTTTTGAATTACTTGAAAATGTGGAAAATTTCTCCTAACGCTTCCAAAACTCAACTTATTTTATTTCCCCATAAGCCAAGAGCAAATTTTTTAAAACCTAATGAAAATCATTCCATAACTTTTAATGGGGTTTCTTTAGAATGGTCTGATCACGTGAAGTACTTGGGACTCACACTTGATCGGAATCTTACTTTTAAAAATCACATTGAAGATATTCAATCTAAATGTAATAAATACACTAAATATCTTTATTCTCTCATCAACAGGAAATCCCGGTTGTGTCTGCGAA